>NW_009931237.1:0-7693 GCF_000696875.1 Nestor notabilis
ATATATATATATATATTTCTTAATAGTCACTAGGGTGCTAAATGACCCAATTCTACAAATGCACACATGCCTCTTTTTCCAGCAGTCGTGTGGATTTGTGGTCCTTCTTTTGCAGAAGCAAACCAAAAAGTGGGGTGGTTTGGCAGTGGGAGGAAGAAAGAGTTTCAAGCCACATATTGCTCCCTTAAATGCCCCGAATAATTCACACCCTGAAACCCAGGCACAACACTTGTCAGAGATGTGTTAAGCCAAAGAGACATCCCAGGAAGGCAGAAGGAGGCGAAGGTGGCTGGAGGCTCTCCAGGAAGGATGCTGGATCATCGCCCTGCTCTAGACAGGCTTCAGAAGTCAGCACACAAAAACTCAGCAGAAAGGAAAGGCAGTGTGGGTGGCTGTCCCTCCTGGTGCTCCCTTCACCCTGCTCTGGTTTTGGGGAGGCAGCTGCCAGCTCCCAAAACATTGTGGTGGGGCTCAAAGAGGCAGAGACGGCCATTTCAGAGCTGAAGTCAACCACAGGGAGGGATTAGCACCAACACAGGGCTCTCCTGAAAACTTGCAACCTTGCAGAGAAGACCCTCATGAAAGCTGTCCTTTGCTATTTGAACCTGGTCTCTCAGGGGGCCTTTGCGAGTGCCCAGGCTGGGTGATGCCAAGCCTTGGCCAGGGAGTCCGCAACGCTGGAAAAAGTCAAGAGAGAGATGCAAGACATCCTGGGCAGTTCAGGAGGCTCCTACAGCACCACGGAGCATCCCAATGCAAGCATCCTCCTCTGTCCCAGCTCCATTCTCATCGCTCAGCACAAGCACAAGACAACATCTAGCCCAACTCCATTTCCATTGCTTGTTTTGGACCCAGCAGGAGGAAAAAGCTCACACAAGATACGAAATACCTCCAAGAGGCTGATAACACTGAGCTGTGAAGCCCACCCCACCACATCTTACCTATAATTAGCCAGGAAAAGCAGCTTTGGTGATCAGAAACATCCCAAGATGTCAGGCACTGGGACCACCTCCCACCCTGTCCACTGAAAGGAAATCTCCCCTCTCAGTATTTCCCTCTCCATCTGAAACGATGTGGATTTAAGTCGCTGCATTTCGGAGAAGCTCCAGAGATCACTCCCAGCTCAGACTACTCCCTTGACAATGCAAATTTTGTCAATAAAAGCTCAACAACCTGGCAAGCAGGGAGAGGGGAGCGGTATTCCTCACTGGAAGAGGATATTTGTTTGCCAATTAGCCTTTTCCTGGAGAACAATAGCTCAATAAAAACCTTCTTTTATTTTAATTTCCCCATTTTTCCTCCCACCCCCTCCCCCCAGCCTCAAGCCCTGCTCCTCCAATGAATATTTGGGCTGTGACTTTGATTTATCGTATGCAAAGCCTCACTGCTGAGCTTTCCATTTCACTGCTCCCTATTTCAGCAGTAATCCCCAGGGTGAGACAGGCTCCTTGAGTGTAAAACCAAGGGGGAAGGCAGGCAGGTTTTTCCTCTCGTAAAACCTCTTAATTTGGCTTCACAAACTGGAGTTTCCAAGTTGCTCAGCAGCAGATGCTTCCAGTCCATCAGCACACCCACGTCTGCCGTGGGGCCACCACCACAGCAAGGCAACAAGAAGCTACCGGCTAAGTCCCAATGGGCTAGTTTTGGGTTGTGCTTGGAGATTTTTAGGATTATCCATGCTTAAGGTGAGGCTACTGGAACCACTGATGTTCATGCAGCTTGTGGTCTGTGGCAAGCTGGGTTTTTTCTCTTTTGAAACGAAAACTGGGTGGAGGCTGCTGTAAATAGAAGTAATTCCTAACAGGGACCCTGACAGGTAGATGTCATTAAACCTCAGGATATCATTAAACTTGTAGTCCACAAATGCCCGAAGCAAACACACACATTTATCGGATCTCTCAGCTGGCCTACCCATCTGCAATGCTGACTCCCTGTAAAGATTTTTATATCCTGATGTCAATCCAGAGTTATTTCTCCCTCTAAAGTATGAACCTGGGGTTGAGAAATCCTTGATAAATATGTCTGGTGGCAGAAATGGCCTGCTGGCCACTTTCCTTCCAGTACAACACTGAAAGACAATACATATAAGCTCATATCAGGCACAGTGCGATTCCAACAGCTCCAAAGTGATGCCTACTCCCACCCAGTCTGGGAAAAAGCAGCAATTTTTGTCACATTACACTAAAAGACTGCATTTAAACATGACAAAGAAAAGCAGGTGAGCACAGCAAGTGAGATTAATTGGAAGGTTTGCTTACATTTCAGTTACATATTACACATGTATGGTACATGTTATACATATATTGTTTATATTATTGTTAGATAAAAGCTACACAATGCAGCTCATGGCGAAAGGCCCACCTTGACCAGGACAGAGCTGCACCAGCCTGTGCCACAGAGGAACAAGACTCAGGTTTTCCAGGAGAGCTGCTCAAACCCACCACCTGCAATTCAAAGGGCCCAGCTTAATGGAGCTGAATTTTAATTGCCTAACTATCCTGCCTCCCACCGATGGCAGGGAGCAAGGAAGGGCTCACTCCAGAGTCGACCAAGCCATCGCTGCCAGGATGGACCAAATGTAGGTCCCAAGCGGATGCATTTAAAAATCAATAGAGAGTATTTCAATGCTTAATCCAGGAAAATAGCAGCATCAGCAGCATCAATACAAACCAAATTCAAACACACTGAGTACATGCACAGGGTTTTTATTTTTTCTTCTGTGCACTGATCTAACCAAATCTGTTTTCCCCAGACACCTTGAAGTCTAAACAGGGCATCTGTAACATCCCTAATGCTACAGGCATCCTGCCTAACTCCATCTCTATATGCTCATTAAAAAATGAGCCTATCCATCCCTCTGCAGCAAATGTTCCCATGAGGAAACCCCCCCTTGAAGGTGCAACATGGCAGTGACAGTGGCTACCTCCTGACCAGGGCTATATACACAAGTGGATTTCTCTTCTTTGCAAGTTTTCATACTGCACCTGCTGCAAATTACAATATATAAGCTTCCCATCCCTTAGATATTTATACAATGATCTCCCTTTTCATAAAACCAAAAAAAACCCCACAAAAAACCAAACAAATAAAAAAAAACCACAACAACCCAACAAAAAACCAAAACAGCCTCGCAATTGCAAAGAACTACTTGAAAAAGTGACCCAAAGGGATCCTGAGCAGCTCAGACACCCCAAAAGAAGTTAACTTTTTAATTTATTCCCATCTACTGCAGGAGGGCAGTCTGGGTGTTCACATATTTGGGACTACTCACACTCTATATGCACCCACAAGCACAGACGTACCTTCCTAGCAGCAATCACAGGCACAACACAGACTCAGAAAGCCACAATGTCACCAGTTGCTCTTGGGGTACAGCACTTTGCTCTTCCCTCTTCAACCTGCCACCTCCCTTCTGCACACCCACTGCTATCTCTGCAGAGATGTTCAACGCCATCACTTCAACCAGCTTCCTGAGTCTCTGAACCAGTCCTCGATGCTCCTGGCCCTTTCCAAGCTGTGCTGGTTTTGGCTGTGGTAGAGTTAATTTTCTTCATAGTAGTTAGTATGGGGCTATGGTTTGGATTTGTGCTGGAAAGGGTGTTGACAAGGCAGGGATGCTTTTGTTATTGCTGAGTGCTGGTAGGGCCTTGCAGAGGTCTTTACGCCTGCCACCTGCACAAGGATTCACGGCACTGCTGGTGATCAGCACCTTTGTGACATTCCTTCCAAGCTCAGCTCCTTTCCTGGCTTCAGGGCAAAGTATTTGACTGTCATCAGGTCTGCCCAGCTCTCCAGTGAGAAAGTGCTTCCCCAACACCCAAAACCGCACCCCTATTCCTTTAGCAGCTTTGAAGCTGAAACACCTCTACCAGCAGAAGTGCCGAGAGGAGCCACTCACAGTTGCAGCTTTCCATTAACAAGCCCGACAGATCTTTCAACACGGCCCAGACAGGGCCACTGATAATGACATGGGGCCCAGCAGGTCTAACCTAGTTTGAAACCAAGAGAGCTGAGCCCTAATTCCTCAATTCATGCTTCCTCATGTCCTTGCTATAACAGTTATAAGCTGGCCAAGCAAAGTCTTCAAGCAGGTTAAGCCATGTTCATCAGGCTCCTGAAATGGCTAAGCAGAGCCCTTAAAACAGAAACGCAAAGCTAAGTCACTGCCTTGGGGTCTGCAACATCATCAGAGCACCTCTGCTGAGCCACCCAAAGGTACCATTGCTCTGCACTTTGCCACGAGATGGAGGTCAGCACAAGAACAGGCTGGGTAAGGCTGTTTTCTGCTTAGCTCTTAGCACAAGCACGTCCACCTCAACTCCCCCTACAACGAAACAAGACCATCCTGAACCTCTAACATCCAGAATCCCTCCCTACAACAGAGAGCCTGCAGGTTTTGTCCTAAACCTTGAAAAACATTTTTCTGTGTCTAACCTTGATAGCTCATTGCTCCACGTTTGGGTGCCCTGAACACATTCTAATGAAACATCTCAAAAGAGAAAGCAACCCTGAGATCATACGCGATCTCGTAACTGTCCACAGGGAAAGGAAATTAAATGGCTTTTGCATAACAAATCTTCAGAGCTTTTTCCAGCACAAGACCTGTACCATTGCAGCAGAAGCTTGAAGAAGCTGCAGATTGGATATAGATACCTGAAAACTCCACATTCACTCCACTACCACCGCAGATGCTACAGGAAGAGAAAACACACTGAAATAACTGCCTCTATGGACAAAAACCTTTTGAAACCCCATTAATGCAGATTTTTAGAGCTGACAAGAGGTACCCATCCCCATCAACTGCAACACAAGCTGAGAGAGCAGAAGGGGAGAAAAAGCATCTTCCAGGCAATCAGAGGCATTTTTTGCCCAGTTGAGTGCCTTGTGGGGTGAGCAACTCATGCATCAACAGGAGCACTTGAAGCATGCCAGCGCTCTATAAATTCACTTTCAGTAGATTTACCAACACGTCATATGGAAAAGGAATGCGTGCTATGCAAATCCAGCCCCAGACTGCTCCCTGTCTAATCTAGCTTTAGATTCAAATGCTTATTACCATGGCGTCTAATCGGGTAACGCGTAATACGCAGGTTTAGTCTGGGCTCCCAGTAATTCAGCTGTGTTCTACCAGGGAAGGGAAGGGAAGGGCAGGGGGAGGGACACAATTGGACTTTTAGGTGGGAAAGCGGAAAGGGAAGGGGAGTGTGTGGAAATCAAACGACCCAACACAGCAAAGAATTCAAGCTCTAGTGGAAAGCAGAGAACAAAAACCAGGCATGGAAAAAAGTACTGACACCTACCAGTAAAAGCCAGGCAAATATGCAAATATTTGGCAGCTCACCAAGAACACAGTGAATGTTGAGTCCTGTTTGCGCCCTGTCATACCCCTGCAGGGAAGTAGGTGGCTGTCTTTCAGGGTCTCTTCCTTTCCACTTGTGAGACATACGGTGATGCAAGGATACACACTCATGCAGGACCCATCTACCAGCAGCTAGCTCCCAGAAGCACTGAGCACAGCTTGTCACACCATAACCTCCAGACTACCTTACGGATGCCTCCAGAGCCTGTAACACATGCCAGCCAGGGGCTGTTTGCTGAGGAAGAGGTTACCTTACTGCACCAGGGTCTGCAGCAGGACGCAGAGACTATGGGAATGTCATTCCCAGAGGCCTCCACCTCCCTGTTTGCTGGCACCAGCCACACAGCAGTGCTCGCATCATGGGCAAGGTCACCTCTGACCTCACCTGCAGCAAGCAAGGAGATTCGTTTCATTTCTAAGTTTGTCAAATACAGTCGGTCTGTCCGAGCCATACGTCACCCCTGGTACCTCCAGGACACAACCCAGATGCCAGCTTCTTACCTCCACCATGCAGCTACAATTCAGGTGCTGTGCACTAGAAATAATCCAGGGACAGGGACACAGGACCCACCACTCAGGTTTGACAGGTTCTCTCCATCTGCTGCTTCAACACCATCATCCAGCTCCCACCTTCAGAATGCTGAATCCCACCAGCTTCCCCGGCTGCACACCATTCACCCACAATGCCAAATGCTATGCAGCCTTGCAACCAGCTCCAGCAAAGGGTCAAGATATGCAAATGTTGCTACCAACCTCTGAAGACCCTACAAGACTGTGTTGACCTTGCAGCACCACAGAAACTACACTCGGTGGGGTAAGCAGCACTGGGAATACCACACTAACAAAGAAGAGATTTCCCTCTGTGAACCTAAGTAATATAAGCCATATTTATATTACAGCTGCAGGATGAACTTACACTTATTAGACATCAGAGAATTCACACAGGCAAATATCCCCCCTGCAACACCTACATATCTGTGCAGAGTCCTGCAGCGTGGGCTCTCTGGTGTCTTGTAATGGGGTAAATCCAACTAAAGCACTCTTTATGGCTTGGATGTTCATAACATCTGTGTGTATTCCCTGGTGTCTAGTACAAACTGAGTTTTCATTGCATCCTTTCCCTTAATAAAAAACCTCCACGACACATTTCTAACCTGATGTCTGCTTTGGCAAAACTTGCAGAAGCTTTACATTTTTGAGATGAAAATAAACCTGGAAGAGACAACAAAACCAGCCAGTGGACTTGATGAATTGTCAGTGACAGGGGATGAGGAGCAGATGGACAGACCAACCTTAAAGCTTCCTTTCATTAGGAAACTAAGCTAAAATCACAGGTTAACTTTCAATGATGCATATTATTACTGAGGAAACTAAGGCATCTGATATTCTGCCTCTCAGGCACATGTGCTCTACTCTTCATCATTTACTAAGTGAATATGCAAATGCTCTGAAAGAAGGAAAACAAACCCAAAGAAATCAGAGGTTGCAGCTCCCAGTGTTTTCATAAGCCTGTTCAAAGACCAAGCCAGATTTACCAGCACCTACGCTGCTGCCTGGCTGTGCAGTGCCTGGAGCTGGTCTGGGAAACTTCTTTCCTGGCTCCTGTAGCCAAAACAACAGCACGGATGGTTAAACAAGGTGGGAAGACCCCCTTTCCCCTGCAGCCCAGGCCACAGCGCAGAGGGAAGAAACCCTTTGTGAGACTCTGCACCCAAGGATATGGATGGAGATGCTGTTGGAGGAATCCCTCCCAGCACCAAGAAGCCACGCAAATATTATTTACCTAGCCACGGGGACTGAATACCCCAGCAAAGTAATACTCATTTGTGAGCCAAAAGAGAAAGAGTTCACATTCCCATATTGATAGCCACTAGCACTTCTGGAGCTCTGTCTGCAACAATGGCCAGGACAGGGTCATTTCAATCGATGATTATAAAGAGGTCCTTTATCCTATCATGGCATAAGGACTCATGGATAGTTCACACACGTGTATTTCCAAGGGAAAAAAATATTTCAAAGCCACAGAAGCTGCATTTCTGGAGCTGTGGATAACACACATGCAAAAAGCATGGTTTGCTTATGATAACCCGGGACAGCAACCCACTTGAGATGTAAAAATAATTTAATGAATAAGTATATTTAGATTTATAACCTCACAGCAGTTTTATTTATAGGGGTGCCAATCACTTTTACACAGATATAAAATTGGCTGGCAGAGTGCCTTAGACTATATCCAGAAACCCATCTGTAACAAATCTAAGCCGTGATATCTCTGCATACATTTGGCCAAACAATAATGCTAATGCCAGCCATCTTGACTTTAAACGTACAGAT
>NW_009931238.1:0-3100 GCF_000696875.1 Nestor notabilis
TATATATATATATATACACAAGAGAATTTACCCATCCCTTCTTACTTCCACCATAATAATACACTGACACTTTGGCCTCTCTTTATTAACCCAAATATCCTATTTAATAAACTGAATGCTCCAAAACCCTATTTCTACCATTTTATTGTGAAAAGTGTTAACACTATAGCATCTTTATCCCATGTCTTCATTGCTTTTGGAAACAGAAGCTCAGGATGAGCAGTTGTTTTCACCTGTGGGTGATGTCTAATGACTGATAACCTCCTCCTGGAACTCCTTCCATCTCTTTCCACCATTGTCTTCTCCTTCAAGCCTTTCCTCAAAGCATGTCTTTCCCTCAGCACTTTGCAGATGGATGCAAGTGGAAATGCTGAGCTAAAATGGATAATAAAATGGAAGTAAGCACTGGTGCCAGCAGGATGGGGCAGTGTCTCTTGCCTTCCTCTTTGTCTCTCTCAGCTCTTGCTTGCTTCTAAAGGCATCATGCAGGTATCTGGTGTGAGAGGTAAGGAGCTTGGGACAACAGCCCAACTGTGTGGTGTTTTGTGCAGAAAAGCTATTTGGGGTGAGGATTTCCTTTTGTCTGACTTGAGCAACCTGCTCTAGTGGAAGGCGTCCTTGTCTGTGGCAGGGGGTTGGAACTGGATGAGCTCTAAGGTCCCTTCAACACAAACCAGGCTGGGATTCTGTGATTTATTTTCTTCCTCCTAAAATCCTTAGGGAAAACTGGGTCAGGAAACCTGAGTTATTGTTAAGGGTCCAGCAGATTCTTTTAAGGGTGTTATGGAAATGAGGTAAAAGATGCACAGCAAAGAATAGGGGGAGCCAAAGGCAGCAGAACATAGAGTGGTCTTCTGCCACCATGGATATCCCAACTGGCATGGCTGTGTCAAACCCACCCTGGGGGAATCCTGCTGGCTCTTTAGCTGGACCCAGCTCTCAGCAGGTTACGGTTCCGTTACATGTTGTCCCTCCTGGCATCCAGTAACTCATCATAGTAGGTTTTCTCTCAGCATCGATTCATACTAAAGACAAAATTCCATTAGTGTCTTTAATTTTTTGCCCTGAAAATTCACTTTACAGCCTCATTTTTACCTTTAGAATTGTGGTAAATACCTGCAAGCCAGTCTTCTACATGGGCCTGAGCTGTTCAAATCCGCTGTTTTATCTGCCGTGTCTGCTGTATTTTGAACAAGGGGAAAGCAGGGACACAATACATCAGAACCAGCTTCCTTATTTAAGGCTGTAGAGGCACTATTTATGTTTTAGGCTAAACTTGGACTATTATATAGTGCCAACGCCTGCCCTTTTGCAAGGCTGGGCTTTTGTAGTCTGTGAGATCAAGCAATGAGAAAGCATCGCTCCTAATTCTCACGTGTGAAAAGTCCCCATCAGCTCACGTTGTACCTTCTCCAGCAGAAAGAACGCTGTGAAATGATCCAACTTGAACTTTTTCCCCCATCTTCAAGCTCATGTTTGAGGAAGCTTGTGCCCTAAAAGTGGCGATGCTGGCAATGGAAACTCCCTTCCTTTGCTCTTTCTGATGGTGCCGGGGGTGGGCACGTGTTGGGGTTTTGGGGAAGGCAGGAAGGTTTTTCTGTGTCTGTTTTGGGGACATCCAAAGAGCTTCCCAAAAGCCTGATTTTGACCTTATTTAACCCAGCTAAGGGGGCTGCTCATGGTTAAAATGGAAGAAATACCAGGCCTGTTGGTCTTATTGAGCATTTATATAGTGATTTCTACTAGACGAGAAGCTGAAAACATACAAAATTTATATACTGGTCACCCGCCATCTACAGTACCTGATAGTCTGAAATAAAATACTAGACTTAGTACAGTAACTCCTGGCATGATGGGTGCTTCGGTAAAGAAAAGTACAATGGGATTTATGTTTTTCCTATCCCTACAGTCAGCCTTTTCTTGAGCTATTTCTGCAGTGTGTGGGTTTGATTATTTCCTTAATAATGGTTTAACTATCAGGTGTAAAAATACATAGGAGATAATGAAAGAACAAGAAATCTCTACCTGCTATCAACAGATGTCTTACAAATGAGTCAAATACATTAAAAATAATCACTTCAGCAATTCATTTTGCATCATTTGATTATTGGGGTATTTAGAAATAAAGGTAGAAAGCAATACTTCAACAGAATCTAACAGAAAGCATGTTCCACCACTGAATTATGTGTTGTTAGGAGAACAGAATGCAGCAAATCTAAAGCCCATACAAATCAAACTGGTTACAAGTGTAAGATGAGCAGTATTTTGTCACTGTCTGTGAAAGAAATAAATAAGGCATTTTAAATGTGCTCCGTGCTCTAAAGAGATGATGTATGTTTTCATTTTAAAGGTAATCTATGGTGCTGGGAAGAACTGCTGTTAGACGTTACACTGCTTCGTTCTAAGTTGTCTGTAATAATCTACTTGTATATGGAAATCATTCTTTAAACTCAAAGCTGAATCCAGATTAGGATTCCTCATGGAGAGGAATTAATTTCATTTTGTTGACGGTCTCCCACTGAATGTGAGGAACGTGTGTCTGTCCCAGTCCCAGGGACCTGGGACTTGTTCTTGTGCTCAGGCTCAGCTTTAGGGCAAGTTTACTGTGTGTGAGAGCAAAAGAAATGGTATAACACGGTGAAGGAGCTGTTTAATAGCAATTAGGTGAAGGCTTTTTTGCCTTTCTCAGCCACTGTACTATTCATTAAAGGATACTAGAAGAGTGATTGAGCCCTTTCTGTGTTAAACATTTACACTCAGTTGTTCTTGGTGGCTTTGGGTGAGCCGGTTGTGAATAAACAACTGTGACTGCGGACTTGCCATATTGTGGGAGAAATGTGCGTTCTAACATCAATACTTTGCATCTCAGTACTTCATGGCTGCAATATTAATCATCTGTTAGAGTGTTACATTCTTTTGTTGTGAGGGGTTTTTGTGGTGGGGGTGTTTTTCTGTTTGTTTAAGCACCCAGAAATCAAATCTTAACTCACTTAAGAATTCAGCGTTACATGTAAGGCAGAGAAGAGCTGCAGGTGGTGACAGGCAACTGGATTGTGTTTGATCTGGCAGTTTTCATCTGTGCCACCATTTTATTCCTGCT
>NW_009931238.1:3131-3396 GCF_000696875.1 Nestor notabilis
TGGGACTGCAGCAAAATGGTGGTTTGCTTTTTCTGTACCTCGGGGATGAATAGAGTGTGTGAAATCCCAGCTCCTGCGTGCCAGGCACTGCGCTCGCTCCGCAAAGAGCTCGCTGAAACATGGACCCTTGCTAGTGTGTGATGTACAATAGGATCTCCTCCTGGGGAGCTCCCGGTATTGGAGCGGGGGAAGAACTACATTAATTCTTCTCATTGGATGAGGATTTAGGAATTTCATCGTCCAGTGAGTTTCGCCCCCCCCCCCC
>NW_009931238.1:3418-21949 GCF_000696875.1 Nestor notabilis
CTTCTCATGTTTTCTTTGGGTAGGGGAGGGAGATAATCTCCTTGGAGCATATGTACAAGGCATGCCTCGTCCTGATGTCTTCGAGGCAGCCGAGTGCCAGGGATGGCCCCACATCTTCAAACAGCCCTAATCCTTCCTTTTGAAGGTGAGGGATGAGTTTTACTTGAGGATTTTGCTTGGAAGAGGCTGCGTATGAGAGAGTTGGCAGGTTGTACAGAGCCTGGCTCACCCAGGGGGTACCCTGGTCCTGTCAGGATGGGAGAGCAAGGACACCCTGGACCTGGCTGGGACCCCAGTTTGGGGAACCCTTCCCAAGCACAGACTACTGCAGCTCCTCTGCTGCCCCAGGAGTGTGTCAGCCCTTCCTTAGCCATTCCTGATGTCCCCTGCGAGGGCGGCAGCAAGGTTTTGTGTTTCCCTGCACTGAAGAGCTGTACTTGGTGCTGATTTCTTTGGATGACCACAGCAATGTCCATCTGCCAGGGATCTCCCAAGGCTATCTCAAAATCATCAACTTGGGCTCTCTCAAAAGGCCTTCAGGACAGAAGTGGGTTGCTCAGTTCCCTGT
Organism: Nestor notabilis; assembly: GCF_000696875.1. NCBI lineage: Eukaryota > Metazoa > Chordata > Aves > Psittaciformes > Psittacidae > Nestor > Nestor notabilis. Next base: position 3,987 of record NW_009931238.1, read on the forward strand.
CGGAGTAATGTCATCTGAAGAGGTGATGCTTGACCAATGCCTGAACCAGCAATTAGCCTCTGGACACCATGGGGAACATCTGCATTACTTCTAGGAGAAATCATGTATGGCTTGTTTTCCCCACCCTCTCTCAAGCTGTGGACAAGAGGTGCTGCCTCAGCCAACTTCCAGCATGGAATATGTGTAGGTCCAGCCAATTTAACTATTAAGAATGGGCAGCCCCTGAGTAGGGTTGTCTTGGGAAGACACTAGAGATCAACAGTTGGTGCTGCCCCTGAGCTACTGGAAAGCAAGAAGGGTGAGAAACATGGAAGTGGCTTCAGTAGATCTCAAAAGACAAAATGGATGTGTTGATAGACTCTTGTTAGATTGACTCTGTGTTGTGTCCTGTGGGAGAAGAATGTAGGATGTGGGCTTTTTCTTTCCACTTTAATAGAGGAACGTGCTCAGCTGGCTATGTCCCAGTCCTGCTACCAAAGCAGAGAGCTGGCTAGAAGGAGTTCACATTGCTTTGGGCTTGTTGGGGAGCTTGGCAATGGGGTCACACAGTCACAAGGACCTTGCTACTCCTGTGGCCAAAAGCTCACCACCATCCTCACCACCATTGCTGAACAAAAAAGGACCTTCTGCTCCAACTGAAGTATCTCTTGAGGGAATTCTGATTCTTCTTGTGACCTCAGACAATAAAACTATATGGGCCAATAGTGCTTAGATCCCTCTGAGTCCTGCCCAAGCACTTCTGTAGGAGTTGCTGAGGATGTGTTGTGTGTGTTCATTTACGCAGCAAGACGGATGGGGTTTTGGATATTTGCTGTCTTCCAGGATTGAAAGCACCTTGCACAGCTCCGGTCTGACTGACATAATAGTAATCTGCTGGGATTGTTTGTTTGCTAGAAAATTTAAAAGGGGTTTTTGTGCTGGGATGAGCTTCAGAAGAGAAGCCATTTGAGCAAGGAAATAGCTCAAATGCTATTTGAGCCTCAAGTTTCTGCATGCTTCAGCCTCACAGTTGTGCTTAAAACTGTTGTGTATCGATAAGAGTTTCCTTCCACCCATAATCTCTTCTCTCCTTCTGTTCCCTGCTGTAAACAAGCCATTAAAAATATGTTTATGACATCACAGTTGGTGACCATGGAAATGACTTTGATGTTAGAAAGACAAACAGAGCATTGTGATTTCATGGCGGGATCAAGGCAGGAGAAGACCCTCGTTCAAATGGTGGGGAATTAACAGAGGTGGTGGAGGGAAAGCTTGAAAAAACCCTGTGAAGAGCCAGTTGGCTGAATATGAGACACTGAAAGTTTTCCCCAGTGTAAAAAATAAGATGAATTATAAAAAACCTTGTTTCAAATGAAAAATTGCAGTGCCCTGGCTGGACTATTTTAAATAAAAGCCTATAAGGGTAAACAGAGAGCTGGAAGGGGGAAGTTTTGGAATAGGAATGATACATATGCAAAGAATCCAGCAGGCATATTGCAAGTGGAATCTTTCAAGTCAGGGTGGTGCTAAATCAGGCTTGGAGCAATAAGGCCAAACTAGACCATGGAGCCAACCTTCCTCCAGTTCACACTGGTAACAAAGTCCTGTAGGTTTTGAGAGCAAACGAATGGAGGTGGGATCTTGCTGTGTTATCCTCATGGATATACCTGGCTGCAGCCAGACTCCTCAAAGGAGCCAGGGGAACCAAGTCTGGCAGCAAAACAAGTCTTTGGCTCCTGACATTGCTGCGACTTCAATTCCTCAATCCATTAGGCCGAGGCTTGTAGCATGGCTGCATCCATCATTTACACAGACTATTGAAAACAAGCCCTTGCTTTCACATAGATTTTATGAAATCATTACCATTACATGCTTCAGAGGCAGCAGGACCAGCCCTGCCAGGGAAGTATTGTCAGAATCCTTTCTGGGCTCACTTTTTGAGCAGTTGTTCCAACACATGTAATTGTGAACAAAATAGCCTTTGAAAAGACCTCCTTGGATTCAGAGAGAGATGAGAACAATAGGGTAGAGATTAAAAAAGAGGGTTCTCCTCAGCTAATTGTTTTTAATAAAACGGTAAAAGTGAAGAAAACACCAGGAAACTATAATTAGGATAAGAATGCTTTGTTCTGCAGAAATATGTGCCCTGTTGCCTCTCCTATTACACAGCAACAAAGGGAATGAGATGGAAGGGAAGCAAAAAGTGGGGATGAATGGGGGTTGTTAAATACTGGACTGGAAAGGTCAATAATCTTGTCTTGAAGGTAAAGCTGATGTAAAAGAGCCCTGTAGCAAGGCTGCCCAGCCTGCTCAAAGAGTTGCCCTGGTGTTGGGGCTGCGGGTCTCCTTGGCTGCCCTGTGTCCTGGTTGGGAGCATGGCTTATGAAGACTGCCTGGGATTCCCAGGTGCTGCTGCTGAACTCCACGCTTACTCCTATGGAGGGAAGCCCCCAGGATTTGGGATATTTTTATGTTCTTCATGTCCAACCTCTCTTGCAGCCAGAGGCTCAGCCCAGTAGGTAGAGACAAGGATGCAGCCCCTCCATTGCGTGTCTGGTGCTGGTGCTACCACCTCTCTCCACTGTGCCTGACTGTATGTGCTTTCTTTGCACCCCAGAACTTTTCTGATCCCCTTAATATAGAGCTGCCCTAACTGTTTATAGCAAATAGCACACCCAAATTAGCCCCTCTCTTGGCTTTGTGTGACATGTGGTCAGGCTTGGCTGGCTGAAGGCTTGCCCAGTGATGCTGTCTGACAGTCCTGGGCTACTGTCAGTGTCTCCTGCAATCACCAGGGATTCAGCACGTTGCTTGTGAGTCAGTTTGGTGTGTGATTCACTCCAGGCCACTGGGAAATGGTTTTGCTTGTGACCCAGGTGAGGGTGGTTTGTCTTTCCTCTCATGGTGGAGATCTCAGGCTGGTGAGTGCAGGGCATTGTAGTGCATGTTTGTGCCATGCTCCTGTAGCTGCTCTTCTGTGAAGGTATTTGTGAATGAAAACTGACCCACATGCAGCTATCAGAAAGGTTTGTTCACACTAGGATTTTGCAGTATTAACCCTTCCTTTTACCCCCATGCACTGCCCTTTGGGGTGTGAAACCTGCAGTTTTGGGATAGGGAAGGATGACTTTGCCATTTAGCGTGGACTGGGAGCGGGTGGGTCCTGGGCTGGTTCCTTGCTGGTGGCACGTTTCTCTCTCCTCCTCTCTGGAACGGTAGCAAACTGCTATAGAGACTGGTGATTCAGATAACCCACGTGTGTGTTTGTGGTCCTCTCCTGTTGGATGAAAGCTGAGGCTGTGGTCTTTAATTGGGCTTCCCAGGGGAGGCTTTTATGCCCCCAATTAACCCCTTGCATAATTACCCATAAAAATAAGCAGCCTGGCCCTGGGATGGGTCGAAAGACACTGCTGGCCAGTAGCTGCCCGTTGCTTTAGATGGACAGGTTGTGTTTCCCTTTGGGGACAGGCATTGTGGTTGAGGTGGCACAGGAGCAGGGACACTTCTGTCTTAGCTGTGGGGTGACAAGGGCAGCACAAGGGCAGGGGGTCCCCAGAGTGCTTTATATATGAGTATGGAGAAATCTAGTTCTCCTTGGGTTTAGAGGACTCTGTGTTACCTGGGCAGAATTTCATATTCATAAGGGAGCAAAAGCTGAGTTACTGAAGGGGAAAGGAAAGCTTTAGAAATACCTGTTTCTTTTTGTTACACATGTGTCCAGTGCCTAACTTCCACTTGGGAGAAGGAAAACATTTCTCATCCAGCAGCACCCCCCCTGCTTTTGTTCTCCTCTAGTAAGGCAGAAAAGACCAAATTTTACATCTAGGAAATCAGTAAAGTAGATCAGAAAATAGTGTCTTTCCCAAATGAAGCAAGAAGAAATGCCAAGAATTCAGCTCATACCAAGAAGCAAGAAAGATCATAAAATCAAAACATCTTAAACCACTCCTGGGTCACACTTAGCAGCTGGCACAGAGCAGCAGGGAAGCTCAAAGTGTAGTTATTGCTTATTTTAGGTACTTTGTTCGGGTTGTTTTGTTTCTTCCAGACTCTGGATAGAAAATGGTGCCAGTTTGCCTTGTGAGAAAGGAAAGGAATTCTTAGTGGCAGGTTGCTGAGGAGCACCTGAGAAGCTGATCGGGGAGAGCTGAGGCCTCTCGTGGGTCATGTTAGAGTAGGAAACCCCTCAGTCCTCTGCCAGCAGAGTGCTGGTGAGCTCAGATAGATTGTTTGAATACATCCATCGAAGGATGGGCAGAGACCACCAACGCTCTGGCCCCAAACAGCCTTTTTCAAAGGGGAAAATGTTGGTGGATTCTCAGCACGGTGATTATAGGGGATTATTCCAGGCTCCTCAGAAGTATCTGAAAACCAATCTTTCTGAGTTATTTCTGAATAGCTATTGAATGGATAATTTCCATACCCATTATCAAAATGATGTGCTGGTGGGGAAATTTAGCTGTATTGTATTTGATCAGTAATTGGTGAAATGTTTTCCTAGGGTTAAAAGTAGTGTCGGCAACAGCGCTGTGTAGGGATTTACAAGGTGTTTAGATACATTTTTTTATGTATTCAGTTGCTTTATGCTATCCAAATGCTTTGATGGTGTGGAGGAAAGCTAACGGGATTTATCTGAGTATTTAAAGACAAACTGAAAAGACTTTTACCTTCTGAGACCCAAGTTCAGGGTTGCATTGCTTCTGTTAGGGGCTGGTGACACAACTAACACGTAAAACAATGTACAGTGTGAAAGTCTTGATCATGAACAATTTGCAGGTCTGGAGAATAGGACAGGCTCAAAAGTAATCAGTGCAAGTGCATTAGAGTAATTAGTGAAGAAAACACCAATGATAAGAGGGAAAACTTTTTTCTTTCAATCCATGGCAGTAATGATTAAGATCATGTTGTATTGTTGGTTTTATCTTGGACCATGTGAAAGAAGAATTTAGTAAAATGTCCCCCACCTTATCAAATGAAACAAAGAGAAAAGATTAAGGCTGAAAGAGAGTAAAAAAAGAAATATGGAATGGGATAAACAAGCAAACGAACAAGGAAAAACCCCTGAGTTCCAGTTAAAGGTGAACTGAAAAGGAGAGCTGCCATTTGAGCCTGGTTTTCCATTCCGATAATGTGACAAGCACACTGTAGATACGAGTGCATCGAGACAGGAACAAGCAGGAGACGGGCAGCACATCAGCCTGAGCTTTAAAACTGTGTCTGTGTTACAGCAGGTAGCTGGGGTTGAAAGCGATTTGCTAGAATTAGATCTCCCCCATGAGGTGCTGGCAAAGGGGCAGAGCTGAGCTGCTCCAGGGCTGAGGGAGGGCAGGGATAAAATATCAACATGTCCATCACAGCACAAACACCTACATGTTCTCAGCAGAAGTGAAACAACTTTCCCTCAGCCCCTGGTTATGTTGGTACACTGCTTTTCTTGCTTGTGTTTCGGATCCAAAGCTGCTGGTGTCTAAAGCCATAATGAGTCACTGCATGGATGGAAGGTCGAGGTAGCCAGAAATATCAGGGCACCCCCATGCTCCCCACCTGGGGCATCACTATGGCTCTAGAAACATTGAAGGGAAGAGCTATTCAGACCAATATTTAAATATCCCAAATTGTCACTGCCTGCTGACAAAAACCCCAAACCTCTCATTGTTAAATCTGACACACTCTAAGCAAATACTGAAGTGTTGCTTGATTTTAGGGCAGCCTTTCTGTCATAGTGTCCTATGGCCCTCTGCAAGCCCTGGGTGGCTGAGTCCTTCTGCACCTGGAGGGGATGATGCATCCAGAGAGTAAATGGCTTGCCCGAGGCCAGAAAGTCTGTAGCTGAGGAAGGAATTGGAGGCTGGTTGCTCGGTTCTTGATCTGGCAAGCTGAGTCCCGGACTGTCCTTCCTCTTTAAGCAATGAGACAATCTGTTTAGAAATAACCCAATAAAAAGGAAATGTTATTTTAATATTCCAGTGTAAGCAATGAAGTCAGTTATTACAGGTTAATGGAAGCTTACCTAATTTTCCACCAGGTTAGATAATATAAAACAAAGTTTGCATTAATTATGCAGTGATTAAAACAATGTTTTGGGCTGATATCAGTACTTTATTATTGCCTATTTGACGTGAACTTCCTTAGATTCAAACCACTCTACCTGCTGAGTATTTGTTCTCTTATTTTAAGGTGTATTTAGTGATGATATTTGGTGATTTAGTGGTTCTCTCTCATCTTGCTGTGCTTGCTTTTACCCAGCGGCTGGTGGTCCTTGTAGCCATCCTCACACCAGGGCTGCAGAGATCTGGTCCCAGCAGAAAAACAGTTGGAAAGGAGAGGAAAAGAAAATGCAGCCCATCCTTCTTGGATGCCATGGAACACATGGAGCTGAGCAGAGCTGCCAAGGGGAAGCCATTTCCATCCGCTCTCCTTGTCAGAAGAGTAAGCAGGCTGAAAAAGTTGGATGTGCACAGTAAGTGGAAGCTGACCCGGGCAGCCTTGATTTACATAGCGCACACTTGGGACCTGCTCATTACCACAACATCCCCCTAATCATCACCTCGGCATGATGGGCACATGGATGTGAATATGCCCCGGGATCCCCAGTGCTTCATTTTCCTAGCCTTTTGCAGTTATTGTGGTATGACAGATGCACATATCATTGAAAGCAGGTCTTGCATGGCATTACACAATGTAAATCAATAATGTGAAAATACAGCCGTTAACACAATGTACAGTTTTGCCTATTACTACAATGCCCTGCTTGTTCCAAAGGAAAAGCAATTTTATGCTCCACTGAAGCATGGTTTGCTTAGCCTTCAACTAGCGGCAAATGCCAGATACTGCAAAATGTTATTGTTACACAAGCAGTGTCCTGGATTTATTTATACGTATCCATGCAAAGACTAATTTCAACAAGGCCTAGGACTGGAGTCCCCCTGAATACGGGGCTGAACTGCTCTGACCCTGCATCTACAGCTCTGCTGCCTCCTCTCAGCATCCAGGTCCTAATCCAGCAATGCTGCACATTCAAATGCAACTCAATGTGGCCGCTCGTGTGTTGAGTTGGGAATTACTTCTCCCAGGTTTTAGGGTACCCTAGCACTAAGTGACACCTCTCAGTCCAAGAATCAGGCCAGGATAACAGCCTGCTATATCCGTGTCCATGTATGCAGGTCTTAGGTGCCTGGCTCACACTGCCCCAGTTGCTTTCTCCTTACCTCCTCCTTTCTTTGGATATGAGGCTCAGTCGCCTCCCTGCATGGCAAAATGTCAGCACTTCTTGGGCATTCCTTATCCTTGTTAGCTGAGATGTATGGAAACCATTCCATGAAGCCCCTGAACCCGTAATTATCAATATGGGTCTCATTGTCTGCTCCTGCCATTTTCAAGCCTGGTAGAAGTTTGTTCCTTTTAGTTGAGGACACAAAAAGAAAGGTTGCAATGACAAAGGGAGAGATCTGCTCAGATCGCTTGGGTAGCAGGGAAGGCGAGTGGTGCTGCTGTGTTTTACCAGCTCTCTGCGTTACCTGCGTGGAAGATGTTGGGGAGCCCCAACAGGAATTTTCTTGTTCATGTTCACTTTGGGGTAATTTCTGGAGCTTGACTGGTCCCCGAGTTGGATGGAAAACACATTCCAGAATGCTGGATTGCTGCACAGAATAGGAATTCTGGCATTGCTCAGTTCTGTCTTCTGCCTATAAGGTGAATCCCAGACTGGTTTGGGTTGGAAGGGACCTTAAAGCTCAACCAGTTCCAACAACCTGGCACGGGCAGGGACACCTTCTACTAGACCAGGTTTCTTCAAGCCTGTCCAACCTGCAATATAAAGGTGAAGGCCATTGCAAGTTCCCTTGGGATTTGGTCCTGGACATGATGTGGTACATTAATGCTAACAGAGGGGTGAGGGAAACCTCCTTCCCCTGAGGCTGAAGCTACCCCTCCATGCCTGTGGGCTCTCACTCATGGAGAAGTTGGCTTTAATATTTCTATTATACAGCCTAGATTAATCTTGATTTTTCTCTTTTGACTCCTTTGTTGTGTTTATTCCAAGGGATTTCTGTCATCTCCCTTCTGTACTTCAACGTGCCTGAAGGATTTCTGTCAGCACTGATTGTGTATGACTTCAGGAAAGTGCAATTTGTAAGACTTGAATTCACTTTAAAATCCCAACTGCTTCATAATTCTTCTTTTTCCCCTCCATATTAGTGCTGCTCTGTGCTGAAGCTTCCCCGTCTGACAACACTGTGTATGTTATTGCTGCCACTAGACCTTTCCACCACCGGGTTTCTCTCTCTTCTGTTTCTTACTATGAACATGAGACTTGCAGGCAATTGCCATGTGAGGAATATTTGCATCATGGCCTGGCATGCTTCAAGGAAGACTTCAGGGAGCTGAAAGAGACTTGAGGCCAATCCAAAATATTCCGGAGAACATAGACAAATAATTCCAAACATGAATATTTCCACCCTGGCAACTCTCTTTATGTTATTGTGACAGACAGGCAGACACTTACGGATGGTTGACATTAGCATGTAGCTTCTGCTGTCACCCACAGACGGGCTGCGTGGCCAGAATGATGACGTTCCCGTCCTGACTTTCGGGAGTTTCACATATTAGACAGTACTAAAAGAATTCTTCACTGAGCTCATTTTGCTTCTTTTCCTATCAGAAATGAAACAATATGCATGGTTACCGGAGTCTCAGTCTGCTGCCAAATAATACTACAGATGTTGTGATTGGATTAATGAAAAACTTGTAACAAAATTATGGGTATGAGGAGCTCCCCTCTGGCAGGTTAAAGCCATTGCCCTTGTCCTGTCCCTACAGGCCCTTGTCCCTTGTGGTTCTCATCACACTTTGTTCTGCTGCTCTGGACTTAGTAAGCAGCTTTTGTGGGCCACATTAACCTGCTGTATGCAGCTTCCATGCTGCAAGGGCATTGGGAAATGATAAGTGGGATGTGGTGGGTATTTTTGGCACCAATTGCATCCTGTCAGAAAAATCCCTAGAAGGAAGGGAGCCCCACCAGGGCTGGCAGGAGACGTCCCCATTCGATGCGGGTGACCTGCAAAGTTGAGCCACTTGAGGACAGGGCTCCTGGTGCCAGTAAAGTGTGTCCATAAGCAAGCATTAATCCTTCTGTACTTGGGGGGGGGGGGCTGGTTAGGGTGAGTTTTCCCTCTGTTCCTGAGGCCCCGTTAGATCCCAGCAGTTTTCCAATAGGTTAGGCTGCATTGCAGGGTTAGTTGTCTAAGAAAAAAACTCTGTTTCCTTCAGAGAACTTTTCCTCTCCTTTAGGAAAACGTTTCTGTCACTTGCCTCTGTCATTGGCCCTCAAGTGGTAAAGCCCAGGCAAATAAATCTGTATTTAAAGCAATAAATTCAGTGCCTTTCCTCTGAGGCTTTATTTTCTCATTTAGTGACCTCTTGTTCCCCATGTCTTTGACACTTCTCCGATGTGCATTAAGCAAATATGCAATCATCCTTTCATTCTCTATCTTTGCTTTCATTATGATTTTTTACACTTCATTACATTTCCCTCTATAATTGCAACTCTTTGTTGTCACAAAGTTTTATGGCTCTTTCCTCTCTTCTCTCACTTCTTGTGTTTCTTTGTTATTCACGTTAGCTTTTCTTGACACTGTGTTCCTAGTACATTTTCTAGATGTCAAGCAAACTCTTAGGCCTAAACTCATTTATCTTTGAACACTTTCCATTTCCACTTCAGTGCTCTACCCCAATGAATTCCATCCAGAACTTCCTTTTCTTCTAAAATTGGCTGTGCCGCTTTTATTCAGCGTTCTTCCCTTTTTAGGCCTAATTATAAATCCAATTGTTCGGTCCTGAATGCTTCCACGAGCTCCATTCATTTCCGAGCGCGGTTCTGCCATAACTGCCGGGGGAAGTTGCGTGACTGCCCTTTCAAAATCCTAATATGATCTAGATGAGAAAGAGGGATGTTATTTCTAACTTAAATTAAACCCTAGCGCAAGATTAGGCCGTGCAGACCCTCCGCTCTGCTCCCCTGCCATTGCCTTTCCCACCCTGAAGAGTTCGGAGGAGAGGGAGGATGCTCTGAAGTGGGTTTGTGAGTCTGGGTTTTCCCAGCCCCTTGCAGTGAGCAGTGGAGCTGCCAGGACAACCAGTGGGTACCCCCATGCCTCCCGCCAGCATCAAGGGCAGGGGTCTGTTGAAATCCCACCTCTCCAGCAAAAGCAGTTCAAAGTGGTCAATAGCCCATTCCCACAAACATACACTACCGCTTTCCTTGGGGATTTTCACTGGCTGCTGGAATAACTGGATGTTAATTTGTAAGCAGAAAGTGCCACCCTCACTGACTTAATTCTGAGCATCTCCGGGATAAGTGACCAAGAGGTTTTGGCTGCAGCTCTCTGCATGGGGGTTGCTGAGCTGTTTGGGCTGAATTTCATCTCTGTAGCTGGGCAGGGGCTAGCACTGGATAGCTGGGGGCTCTGTGGGGTAAAACCATCCTGCTCCCAGGCTCTGTATGGAGCTCAGCTGCTCAGTCTCAAGGCAAACTGTACCCACAGCTCCACAACCAAACACCTAACTCCAGTCTTATAGAGTCAGGCTTCAGGAGCAGCTAGATGACACGGTGGGTTTGATGTACCTCCAGATACGTCTGGCAGTGTTTGCCTTTAGGTGTATCCAGATGTTTAAGATGTTTTGTTTGGGTTGGATGTTCTCAGGAGAGGAACACACAGGGCTGGGAGCACAGTCTGAACTGGAGAACAAACAGGAATGAGATGCTTTTCCTCTGGAAACGTTGGCAGGATTAGCTAAGCTTTCAAATGGGCAAGGCAGTGCTCATTTCCTCCTCCAAAATTGCCCCTGGGGCGAGGTGATGACAAAGAGAATCGGTCTTGTGCACTTACTTACTGATCTAACCTGATTTCTTCCTGTTCTTGGAACATCTGGGAAAAACGTGAGTAATATGATGACAAAGTTCATCCTTTGCTCTGAGTCAAAGAGGAGAATGTCAGTGACTTTGCAGACCTGGGGCACTCTGTCATCCCCAGCTAGTATGGGAGCTGCTCTGCTCTGCTCTCTAGGCATCGCTTTCTCTTGGAAGCCCAGGAAAAAACAACCACTGTCTTCTTGTGACCTTTCAGACTGGTGTTCAAGCAGTGTCAGCAAGCCCAGATGATGTACGGTGATGGTCCTGTAGGAACGTGAGCAATAGCAGTGCACCCTGAAGTGTGTATATGGGTATGGTTGTGCATGGTGCACCAAGCACATCATTGAGCATCAGTGATCTGGGGTCCTGTCCGCTGGTGTGGCTGCATATAAGCCATTTGGCCTCTACTTCCCACCTGCAAAACAGAGTGGGTATTGCTGGCTGCATAGTGTGTATGGTGATATTGCTGTATGATGCTTAATCTGCTGAAGGCTTTAAGGTGTCTCACAAGTTTCTCTGTGTTCAGCTCAGTTATTTGAGGACTTGCCCTTGCCCAGCTTTGCCAGTACAGAGCAGAACTGTCGTGGGTGGAGAGGGGACAGACCTATTAAGATGAACAAACACCCATGTTGGGTTGCCAGATATTGCTGTGGGTTGGTGCCATGCAGCACATAGCAATGGAGGGCTCAGGAATAGAGGTACCTTAGCTTAGAGGAACACCATCACCCACCTCATGGTTCATTGCATTGAGCTCCCACTTTTTGTGGAGACAGTGGAAGAGGGATTCAGAGCACCCAGGTGCCAAACAAAGTCTTAGCAATTACCTGACCTTAGAGTCTGAGCCTACTTGAAATCTGTACATGGAGTTGTGAAGTTTTGGTGGTGTTTTAAGAACTTCCCTAAATGAAGCTGCTTGAACTTGTGGCCTTCACCATGAATTGATTAGTTATGGTGTGACAACTGTCCCCAGGGCATGCAGGGGCATGGCTGGATATTTAGCTTGTATCTGAAATGTTTATCCCAGTTTGCAGAACCAGTAGCAGTCTTTTGGAAGCTTTAACACATCCACATGTTTGTGTGGTCAGGGTATTTTCTCTCCTCTTAAAGTATCTGATAGAAGGAGATAGACCTCCTGCAGCAACTTCTCTGTACCAGACCAGTCACAAGAGATGACCTGAAAAAATCAGCTATCATATACCGTATCATGTAAATAAATACATATTGCAATTTTTCTAAGCATCTATAGTTAGCTGTGTATGCCAGATGGAGATGACTGGATTATTATAGTCTGTCATTTCAGCATGAACTCAGGCACTGTATTAAGTGAGTATTATTTAATAGGCTGGAAGAAGCCTTTGGAGCTGTTATTATCTCTCATGTAAATGCATGTTAAAGCAATTTGAAGAGGCTTATCATCTTCCTGATGGATTGTATTGCTCCTGTGGAAAGGCTGAGGGGTTTGTACTGTTCCACACTGGAGCTCCCCACCCTCTGGGATGGCAAACGAAAGGAGTGTGGACCTCCAGAGGGATGTCAGGCTGCTGCTGCTGCTCTTAAGGATGCAAAGCACGGATGGATGCTTGGGAGGAGCAAAGCAAATAAGTTTAACACAAACTTTAGAGATGATATCAGTAAATCTGCATGGACTGACTGTATCAATCAGCACCCAGCTTCACTGCATTAACGGACAGCAAGTGGGGAAGAGGGATAAAACCCCAAGCCACACAAAAGGCTGCTTGATAGGGATGCTGCTCCAAGAGACATCCATGGCAGGGAGAAACAAGCCTTTAATTTGCCATAGGAATAGGTTATGTTTGTGCTCATTTCCCGTGCCCAGCTCTGGCCCCAGCCAGCAGAGCACCCTCGGCAGCAGGCAGCGGTCCGCAGCTGCCTCATGATATGATGATTTCTGTTATTCGCTTCAATAAAAAGCTGCGATTCATTAAGTGCTTGTCATGTTTTGATACGTGGATCAGGAACTGATCAATAGCCAGCCAAATTTAATAAAAAGGAGCTCTATTCTTGGGAAATGAGCTTGTTACCATGCCAACTATCGATCTTTTCCTGACAGGCTCCGTAAGTCGCAAAATGCGGTCCTGATGGGTAGGTCGGTTTCCCTGCCTGCCTGCCAGGAATGATGCTGATGCAACCTCCCTATTTGGAAGACAACTTCCCTATTTAGGAGACAACCCTATTTTCAACACCACCTCTATGCGATTCTTTGGCAAAAGGTTCTAGATCGCCTGGAAATCATCCAAAGGCTTTATTTTTCTTACTGTCTTTCAGGTGATGGAAATATAAGAGTGAAAGGAGAAGAGCACCTTCTACTGGTTGTGCACCTCTAGAGCTGAGGGAGGATGGATCTTGCCGATGCACAGTGGTCCCTGCCTGCCATCAGTGTCCCGGAGTTATTCCTGGTGATGTTAACTTCACATGAGCCTGATGGTGTTAAAGGACACAAAACCGATCCAACACAAGGTGGGTTTCTCCAGCTGACCATGGAAAGCGGGATGGATTTGCATCCCAAGGAAGAGAGATGCTCTGCGGAGCCCTGCAGGTCCCAGAGCCACTGGCTGAGCTTCCCACAGTGATCCTAAGTCCCTACACTTGAAGCGTTGGTGTTGCAGCCATTCTCTGGCATGGGCAACACTGAAAGGTTTGGGAGCAAGAGGGCTCTGGCCCTTTCCCAGTCCAAACCATTTAAACACATGTCCCATGTCCTCCAGGACAACCATGTAAGGCCAGTGTTTGAGGTTTAAACAAGGGATGGTGAGTTGTACTTGTGGCAGCAGAAGTTTGATATGCTTAGAAAATCCAATTCTGCTCCCAGCACAGTCCCTGAGCCAGTCCCTGAACAGTTTATCCAGCCAAAAGTGAGACAAAGGTAGAATGTGATGTGGAAGATCTCACCAGAGTTGCCTGGGGAGCGGGAATGCGATGTAATTCCTTCACGGCTTTTCCAGATTGTGTGCTGCAAAGCCTATTATGATTTGATGCTGACATTAACCCTGCTCTGGGAGGTGGGGTGGTGGACTCAAGACCTCCAGAGGTCCATTCCAACCAAGGTTTTTCCATGATTTCGTCTCAGAAATGTGACGTAAGGTCTAACACTGAAATGAATATGCAAGTGGCTTTCTTGGGTGTTCAGGCTTGGAGGACAATGAGAGCTGACATCAAAACCTGATATTTCTTAGAACTATTCATGTATATGCAGTGCCAGAAGAGTCCCAGTCCCCCGGCTGTGTGAAGCAGAGGTTATGGAACAGTGCTGTTTGCTGCAGTTAACCTTAAGTTTACCAGTACAAACATGTCTTGTGCCTGCTCTCAGCATTCCTCCTTCTTGGAGAGCTCATCCCAAACCCCCCTTTCGAGTTTCCTTCTTTCAAAGATTTTTCTTCAGGAAAAAAACCCAGCAGACATCTCCATAGGGCTCTTTAACACCAGTTATTTAATGGAAACGTCCTTTCAATATACAACAAAGGAGAAAGTCTTCATGAGGTTGAATAAACCCCCAACCTCTCTCTGTCCCTGCAGTGTTGTACAGTACTGTGGCATGGCAGCGAGTGCTGAGCAGAGGCAGGGTGGAGCAGCTGGCCCAGTTAAATGTATACGTGCCAAATCGAGCCAAAAATAAAGCTTTCCTTAGAATCTACTGAAGGGTTTTGGGAATAGACTGCTGGATCAGCTCCCTGCTGCTGCCTGGGCAGAGCCTGGTGTGGTTTTAACTCAGCACCGACGGCATATTCTGTTTTCTATTGCAGTTTGCACTAGAGCCTTGAAGACAAATGAGACCAGTCGGGTGCCAAGAGCAAAGTGAGGCAGAGGAGGGAGAGGGGCCCCTTGGAAAGCCGCAGGAGGAGGAAGGCCAGCAGCACTGTTCGCAGGGATGCGGTTCCTGCTGCCGCTCCACCAGCAGACATGGAGACAGCCCAGCAGATTTGGAGGGGGTGCAAGCAATGGGATAACCAACTTGGAAAATACCTCCTGCTTAGGAGAGAAAGCTGCCAAAGGGGAAGCCCAGCTCGCCAGCGTTAGCGCTGCAGGCAGCCGCCTTCCCTGCCTGCCCGGAGCGAGAACTTCCACATCCGCAGGAACCAGAGCAAGGGGAAAGACACCGAGCTCAGGGGTGCCAGAGGGTTTGTGGCTTCCCCTACTCAAGGAGCCTGCTCTGCAGTTTTCAGGATGGGTCATCAGCCTTACATCGCATCATGATTTGGCTGCAAGCTGAGCCGAATGTGTGATATCATGGCGGGCTCACGGGCTGCCTCTCCTCCCCACCTGATATCCGAATAGACAACAGGATTTTTACGGACAAGATGATGTGTTTTGGCTGCATTCAATAGTTACGTTCTTCCTAGAGGAGAAAACATTTAACTTTGCTCCGAATTCCACCATAACCAGACAGCTCTCCATGTATATCCTGGCTAATAAATCAAAGCGACATGAAGGCTCGTGCACGAAACTGAAGTGGTTTCTTAAAGCCAATTTGGCAGGAAATAAGTCATCATCTCAAAAAGCCAGTTCACCCTCCATACACAGCACAGCCCCAGCTCTTTGCTGAAGTCTGCAAACAGGCACGAAAAGTCAGTTTGTGAAAAAGAAAGAAATTTAGATGAGATAAGCCATAGGATTCTGTTATCAAAACCACACTGAACTTTGGTAGAGAAATCACCCCATGAATACTCTTCAACTCCCGGGTTTGCAGTGCCCAGGTACTCAAATATCACAAGGGCCATTAGTTCGGCTTTATATATAAATAAGGTCATGCAGGCATCACACCTTCCCTTGGCGCTTTTCCTCTTTCTTCTTGCTTCCTTAGTTAATTTGTTATTTATTATGAGTGGGTTTTTTTCCCCCCAACCTTCCTTTTTAGTTTCTATTTCTATCGTGCAAACATGCCACAGCAAAGCAACGTAAGCAATGCATAATATATTTGCAGTAATGTATGATTCATTTACTAGCTTTCATAATTAATGGGGCTGTGTTTTACATACACAGTACTTCCTGCATGCATTTTATGATGTGAACACTCTTCAAACTCTAATAAAACATAATCCGTTAAAAACAATGGGACTATTCCTGTGATGAGATTTGTCTGCAGCTGCAGAAAGAACTTGGCACCGAGTTTATATCCTAAACACCAATTTTATGCTGCTATTTTATGCAGCTCCTCATTCTCAAGGTGGAAATTATTATAATGATATATATTATTGTAGTGATACCGCAGTTGGTCTGGGTATCATCTGCTTTCATACCCTGAAAACTTTCCAACCCAAATAATTTATCTAGCTGCTGTCTGGAGTTCAGTAACAAACACAGAATTGTGCTGAATCGATGAAGAAGCATGTAAGAACTGTACAGCAGCATCTGTAAAACATCAGCTAAACAATGCCAGCATCTGCACCTCCAAACAACTCCTCCTTGCCTGGGGTTTGATGGGGCTGAGAGCACACACAGCACCGTGGTCTGGGCCCCAAAACCCTGTTTCCAAAGGTATTTATGCATCTAATTGCCATCAATGTCAGCAAGAATTGGGAACAGGCCATGCACTTTATTTACACGTTATTCTCTTCCTACTGAGGACTTGAGGACCCCAGATTATTTTGCACCCCATGGAGAAGAAAGCTGACACAGCCATTTGTGTGTTGTTCCTTGGTGCACTGTTCCAGGCAGATGGATTTGGGAGCTTTTAGTTGCCTCTCTTCACACTAAAAATGTGAGCAACATGATCTCCAACCACAAAATCTACACTTATGAACTAATCAATCTAACATGAATACATTGAAAATTCAAAATGGATATGAAAAATTGATATAAATTCCAGCTTAAGGGTAGAAATCCTGTTTGCAGACACTGAAAGCCTGCTTTCCTCCAGCCGAATCCTCATTAAAGCCAATGGACACAAACCATCCCAGCTCAGTGGCAATGTGGGGTCAGGGGATTTACCTCTGCTGAGGCTCCCAGCCAAACCAGCCCCATGCTGCTCCTGCATTAGCACTTCACACCTCTGCAGCGCTGCCTTGGCTGTCAGCAGGTGAGGAGCATCACCCACTTGAATAAATTAAACCTGGGCTTAGGTCTTAGGGGATGAGCTTTGCAGTGTGTGATAGGATAAGGCAGCATGACTGGGACAACAAGGGCATGGCTGCACCTTCAGCACGACTCCAACTGGTTTGGCTGGACTTGAATCAGGCTTTCCCTGAGGTATTTGCAATGCAGGTTTTGTTTTTCAAAGGTATTTAAAGCACTGCTTTTGGACTTTGCTGTGTCCCTTCTGCCGCGTGCGTGGCTCTGGTGTTTTTCCATGAGTGGGGTTGGTACCTATAGGTAACTCATGCAGTGGCTGGTGCTGGTTCAAGATGGGGAGCATGAGCCCTGCCATGATTGGGATCTTCTTCCCTTCCCTGACATGGCACTAGGGGAAAAGTGGAAAAACCTTTCACATGGAAAAAGAATGAGCTAAAGACCTTAAGGCCCAAATCCTACCATTTAGAGAGATCAATACCACTGTTCCTGTTGGGAAGCGAAATCCTGCTCTGCAGCAGCACAGCTCTGATGTGCTGTGTCCCTGTCAAGGGGGAACCTGCTGGCCCCTTGTATGGGGTCCTGGGCTGGGGAGGGGGGCACCCACTGAACACCCATCCCATGCATCAGCCTGGGAGGAGGCTGATAAAGCTGGTTATTTCGAATGTTTTCTAGTTGTGACTGGGGAGCTGGATTCGTATTTGTCTACGTTTGAAGAGGCTTATTTTAGCCTTGAGTTGTGTGTTCTGCCTGGATCTTTGGGCTGGAGGTTAGCTTGTGTTTTTTCCCAGATCTTGGATTAGTTTTGTGTGCTTATTTTTACCTTTTCCTTTTTCTTAAAAGAACAATAGCTAAATTCATCATTTAGAGCAGAAACACCATGTAAATATATCTGTGCCCTGTAAAGGTTTAAGAAATGCGAGGATGTGGAGGGGAATCAAGCAGCAATGCTGTTGTGCAACACCAGTATTTGAAAGCTGTGTTTTAAGTGAGTCTCTTTGATAGCAGAGACCTGGTGGCAACTTCTACCTTTGGCAGGTGATGCTGAAGC
>NW_009931238.1:22044-22418 GCF_000696875.1 Nestor notabilis
GTGGTGGGGGGCGGCTCCTCAGGGCAGGATGCCCCTATGTCCTGTCTGTGCAGAGCCCCTGGGAGCAGTGGTGGTGGTGGCAATATTCTGTGACAATGGGAGAGCATGAGTGGTGCGTGGTCTCAGCATGGGGTGCTGCCCCCCAGCCCCAGCCTGCCAAGTGCCATGTCAGAGCCAGTGTCAGGGCCTCTGGTGTCCTAAATGGGTGCGAGCCCCCTGGGACACGTGTCTACTCAGGTGGCCTCTTGTCCCCAAAGCCTGACCTGCAGCTGGGAGGTCTCTGCCCCTCCAACCACGTCCTCTCAGCATGGTCCCTATCCAGACAGCACCGGCTCCAAGTGTGCCTTCAGGCAGCCGGGGTGAAGGGGCAGAAA
>NW_009931238.1:22498-22721 GCF_000696875.1 Nestor notabilis
ATTCGGGAGGTACCCGCTGCGTGGCCTGATGCTGCGGCCAGGAGAGCTGGGATGTTGCTCAGAGCCTCGCTCTTGAGGAGGGTCAAAGAGTCAAGTTTTGGGGAGATATGTAGGATAAATGCTGAACCTGGGAGACCTTTGCCTAATGTGCAGCAAAACTCCCAGGGTCATTCAAAAACAGCTAATTCCTGCTTGTGCTGGGGGGGACACGACACCACTGGGG
>NW_009931239.1:0-4641 GCF_000696875.1 Nestor notabilis
TCCAACCCTGACTATTCTATGACTCTATGATTCTATAATACATTATGCAGATTCACATCACTAACAGATAGGCAATAAATATATAAATATGTAGTCTGCCCATCTATGTAGCAGTGGGTTCAGCAACTAAACTTTAAAAGCTTTATGATTTTTCCAAGGTCTGTCTTCTCCCTGATTCATGCTAGTAAGGAATCTCTTTATTAAAAAAAAAAACCAATACCTTCTTTGAAGACATTACCACAAACTATGCAGAACAAACTCTGCTTAGCCAGACACTCCATAGAAACTACCAGCTATTGCTGCTCTCACTTTCACAGGATCACAACCTATCTCTCCGTTCTTGAACTCTTTCTCAATTATTATGACAACTTTAAAAACTATAAAAGCCACTTACTGCCTTGCAAATCCATCCCTCAGGGCTAATTTGCAAACAGGGACTAACAGATTAAAAATCAGCTTTACCATAGGCTGATTCTGCACACATAATCTATAAAACTATTCATCCCTCTACTGAAATGAACAACATGTAGGCCAAGACCCAAAAGGAAAGCAAGGAAAAGGTGAAACTAGGGGAATATATTTTTCTTAATGGTCTTCCCTGGAGAGGAATGAATTCCATGGAATTTGGATGTTGCTTTTTCAGAGTACTATAGAGTTCAGCTTTTCCTAAGTGGTTGTCATTAAAGCCAACAATAGGCTGGGCTGCTCTGGGAGGTCTTTCTGAACATCAGTATGAGAGACCGTTGTTTTCAGGCCTGATCTTTCACCTGCAAATGTCAATGGGATAACAGTAAAAACCATCATTATGGTTTTAACATATGGGTGTCAGCATTACAGCCTGTTTTCCAGAGTAGCTAAATTGCTTTAATTCAATTCAATTCTCTTCTACTCCTTGCAGGAAGTCTGCCTTTCTTTCATGCCCTTCTATACCTGGATAGAGAAATCTGGCAAGCAGGTCTTCCAGCACTGCCTGTTCCTCTCCTGGAGCCACAGGGCCAGGATCATTTCCATGCAAGAAGAGAAGGGTGGCCTGGCACTTCCCTTCTGTCTTATTTAAAGGCTACAGCCTGTCTGCAAAGTGACAGAAGACTTGAAACCCACATGAAAACTACCAGCCCCATGAAGCCACAATCACAATCTCAGTTTTCCATTGGCCATGCATATTCCACATCAAAGTCCTCAAAGCAAACTGGGAGTGCTTCGTTGTCCTCTTTGTTTAGTAGCTGAATCATATTTTGGAGCAGTTAAAATAGGGGAAAAAAAGAAATCCTTTGGACAAGCTTGGACAAAAGCATCAGGAATAAATTGCTATTTTAATAAGATTGAATCATAAATCATCTACAATTTGATGCTGTATGGTAAAGAATAGGGTAGAGATAACAAAAGTATTTCCACAGTAAAGAAAAGGAAACAAAAAACCTCTTTTTTAATGAAAAAAGAGGAATACAAAGTGCTGGGAGAAAAAAAATACATTTTCTTAGGGAAAGTATTTTTAGCAGTCCTAGGCTATATCTTACTCTACTGAAACACTGATACACTTTGGTCATTCTTACCACTACAATATGAAGAAAAAGTCCCTGGAAGTCCTTCAATCATTTCAAAAGCTTTAAGTATAAGCCCTTGGAAAACAGAAAAACGTAAAGGGGGCCCATTGTCTAAAGTCATTAAACAAATTTGCTTAAGTATCGGATTCCTTTCTTTTTCTTTGCCTAACTGCTCTTGTAAAGCATATTTAATCTTAACTTGCATAATGACAGCAAGTTTTTGCCAGTTTAAACTTTTTCTTCTCTATCTTTCATCCAGTGGCAATTCAGCACATAAACACTGCTGCTTCTGCAAGTGCTGGCACAAGTTCCTAGCTGAGGAAGCTGAAAATTGTTGCTATGCATCCTGAGACTGGGAATGTCATGCTTTTGGGAAGGACTCACCAGAGATGGGCAAAGGAATGTGATGCGCTCCAATTGCCTCCTCCAAAAACAGTCAACTTGATGCATGTATTTAAATTCTCCATTGAACTGGGGCTAAAACTCAAAGCTGTTGAAACCTCGCAGTGACTTTGTTAAGAGTCTGTTGCTATTTTGTTTCCCTTTATTTTGCTGCAAAGTACCTCAGAGTGCATATAGAGACTGGAGAATTAGTATTTGCAATGGCTGAAATACATATTTTAAAATCATGTTGGCTATTCCATTCAGAAAACAGTCTACTAACTGCTGTTCATATTACTATCTCCCCCCAGAAAAGTCTGTTTACGCCTTCAGCCTGTTGGCAAATGTGAAACCCTTAGCTGGTAGAAGCACAGTCTCTTAGAAGATTGCATTTTTCACAGGCAGGCACATGAAAGGCTGTGGTTGTGGTCTTCGCTACCCAGTGACCTAATTTTCCTGCTTGAATAAGAGAGAAAGTGGGAGGAGTACATCTCAGAACGTACTGTTTTTAATACGTAACAGAATATGGTCTGAACAGCACACTTGATTTACAATTAATATAACTGGTATATGTTGAGTTCCTTGAACAGCCACACCAAAAATGAGTGTGATGTGTACTACTGATTGTGCTGGATTTCCTTCCGACTCCTTTCATTAAGGTGTTCTATTCCAGTAAAACAAAAACATTTATATTCTCACATGTACGTCAATGGCAAGGGACCAGTTTTCAAAATCTGTCCCATTTCCTCAATGACTAAGCTTCTCAGCATTGCACTGTTTGCATAACCAGAGTAGCTAATCCCTGGAGTAAAGAGAGCCACTACATGTAGTCCCTACCAAATTTATATCATTAAAGGTCACGTAAAATGACTTGCTTCCTTATATACTTCTTTATATTGTCCCACGTGTGTGTCCTACAACTTTAATGTAGTTCATGACACATGACAGCGGGAACAAGACAGCAGTGAAAAAAGACATACATGGGTTCGGCTTTGAAAACAAAATACTACTCGTATTCAGACACCAATAAACATGCACTTGCCACTATTCAGTGTACAGAGGAAGAAAAATACCTTATTTATATAACATGATTTTGATGTACATCTTCACTTTATGATGTAAAAAAGCACTTAGCCTCTCTATTACATCTTCTTTTGTAGTTCTGTATTTTACCTCATCTCTCCATATCACAGTAATGTACCTTCTTCAATATCAGGTACAAAACTATACATCAACTGCTTTTCCTGATTGACCAAGATTTATTAAATATATTCAAACATTAGACCTAGTTTGCTAAGACATACCCCCCTTTCAACAAATACCTCATCCGAAGTTCATAATCAGAACTCCAAGGTCCAATACAAATGTGCTGTTCCTCTTGGGCAAAACCAGAGTCTGTGTAAATACACAAGTGTTTGCTCCTTAGATGCTGCAACACAGGTATAATTTCCCTGTTTCAACTTATACAGGGAATAGGTGTGTATTCTACTAATAATCTCACTCAGCAATCCCTGCGGTCAGTAAGAAGAAAATCATCAATTCAACTCCAACATGCAGGTAAAATGTATCCACTTGTTAGACTGCACTTCAAATCTGTTTCTCGTGTGTTACAAAACAGGCAGCATGTGCTTTATGGGTAAGTTTCCAAAGACTTCTTACTATGAATTTTTTTGGTTTTACATTTTATATCATAGAATCATAGAATCATAGAATGGTTTGGGTTGGAAAGGACCTTAAGATCATCTAGTTCCAAACCCCCTGCCATGAGCAGGGACACCTCGCACTAAACCACATCACCCAAGGCTCTGTCCAACCTGGCCTCGAACACTGCCAGGGATGGAACATTCACAACTTCCCTGGGCAACCTGCTCCAGTGCCTCACCACGCTCACTGTGAAGAACTTCTTCCTTATATCTAATCTAAACTTCCCCTGTTTAAGTTTGAAGCCATTACCCCTTATCCGACCACTACAATCCCTAATGAAGAGTCTGCCCCCAGCATCCTTACAGGCCCCCTTCAGACACTGGAAGGCTGCTATGAGGTCTTCACACAGTCTTCTCCAGGCTGAACAGCCCCAACCTTCTCAGCCTGTCTTCATGCAGGAGGTGCTCCAGGCACCTTATCATCCTCGTGGCCCTCCTCTGGACTTGCTCCAACAGCTTCATGTTCTTTTTATGTTGAGGACACCAGAATTGTACACAATACTCCAAGTGAGGCCTCACAACAGCAGAGTAGAGGGGCAGGATCACCTCCTTCAACCTGCTGGTCATGCTTCTTTTGATGCAGCCCAGGATATGGCTGGCAAGCACACACTGAAGCCGGGTCATGTCAAGCTTCTCATCGACCAACATCCCCAAGTCCTTCTCTGCAGGGCTGCTCTGAATCTCTTCTCTGCCCAACCTATAGCTGTGCCTGGGGTTCTGCCGACCCAGCTGTAGGACCTTGCACTTGGCTTGGTTAAACTTCATGAGGTTATCATCAGCCCACCTCACAAGCGTGTCCAGGTCCCTCTGGATGGCATCCCTTCCCTCCAGCGTATCAACCGAGCCACACAGCTTGGTGTCATGCACTCAATCCCATTGTCCATGTCACCAAGAAAGATGTTGAACAGGACAGGTCCAAACACTGATCCCTGAGGGACACCACTTGTTACTGTCTTCCACCTGGACATTGAGCCATTTAGAGCAACTCTTCGTGTGCAGCCATCCAGCCAGTT
>NW_009931240.1:0-87668 GCF_000696875.1 Nestor notabilis
AGATTCCCAGTTTAGGAGCCTTACATACCTCCACTTCTGAAGCCAACTCTAACACACTTCATTAGACAGAGACATGAAACACAGTGAAGATCTGCATTCACACTGTCCAGATACAGCTATGGACCAGAGCTTTTGCTTGTGATAGAATATGGGCCAACAGCAAGAAGCTGCAGTGCTTCTGGTTATTTTTCCATGCTACTTGTCACCCCATCTTCCATCTGCACTTCCCTGGTGGAGATGCATTTGCCTTGAAAAAGTGGCTGACCATAATCCCAAATCTTCTACCAGGACAAGGGGTGATGGTTTTAAGATTCAGGCTGGACATGAGGAAGAAATTCTTTACAATGAGGGTGGTAAAACCCTGGCACAGGCTGCCCAGAGAGGTGGTGGATGCTCCATCCCTGCAGACATTCCAGGCCAGGCTGGATGTGGTTCTGAACAACCTGGTTCAGTTGAAGATGTCCCTGCTCATTGCAGGGGGTTGGACTGGATGAGCTTTGAAGGTCCCTTCCAACCCAAACTACTCTATGATACCAATGCTAAGAACTGGTATTGAGCAGTGAATTAGTAGAAGGTGGGTAACAAAACCGGGAAGAAAATACAAGCAAAACTGCACATCAATCACTGTAAGAAAAATCCATAAGCCAGTTCTGAGTTGCTGTGCATTCAAACAGAGCAACACACTGGTGAAAAAGGGCTGAGAACAGAACTCTTAGATATGTCAGATAGATGTGAAACAGATAGATGAAATTAAATGATTCTGCAAATTCATAGCAGATAGCTGAAAATGGGTTCCAAAACAAAGCAAAACCTAGTTGATTCCAAAATGTTCTTTCTGTCACAAATGTGCCCTCATATGACAAAATCCACTCCCTGCCCAGCCAGAATACCTTTAAAAGCTACAGCATGACAACTTACTTAAGATAGTTCATTTAAGTAACACAAATCCTTATGCAGCTTCCCAAAACAGGATCAGAAAGAAGAGATAGTGTTTTGTAAAACGAGAGCAAACAGGTTTTGCTTATATTTCCTTGCTGTGTTCAGGCAAGAACTATTGGACAATCCTGACAGATTTTTTCCAATTTCAGCAAAACACAAATCCAACCAAATGATTTTTGTGAACAGATCCTAAGAGGTGAATGGGAGGGATCTAAAAATACATCCCCCTGAGCCTGGGGTGCAAAGGGAGCGGGGGAATAGTCTGTTTCATTTTAACCCATAAAGGAATCTCAGTACATTTGAAACAAACAAACAACCCCATGAAGTACGAGACAGCAAATTGAATTAAACCTAAAGCAAATTCAGTTATGGTGGGTTTAGTAAGGCAGGGATGATTTTTGCTTGTTTATTTTTTAAGCCTTTAATCCTTTTCAAATTAAGGCTTTTTCCATAAACAGCACAATCCAGTGGCCAAGAGCACTTGGTATCCTCAAGTAGGCCTTTATTTTTTTAACAGTGAAGCGTTTCATTACAGAAAAAAGGCCACTTCCACTTCCTAGGATTTCAGGATGCATAATGGCATTATTAGTAGAAAACTTCACTAAATTACATCATTTAATGTGAACGATGAAGTGCAAATGACATGGAAAAGCTATATGCGCATTAGGGGTAGGATCTGGCCCTCTACTTCATTCTTCTCATCTGAAGTAGAAAAAACAGAATTTGTTCCTTAATTTTAATGCATGTCCATGCCTTAAACTATGTTTTTTACTTGACTTTCAACAACTGCAGTATATGAAACCAAAATACATTCCTCTTTATACATATTTTATAATTTGTTTCAAGTTGCATCTTAAAAGGTATTTAACTTTTTCTCCTGGATCCTGATTTTAGTTAATGGCAGTAGAAAAGTCACCGTCCTTGATCTAGAATTGTTTAGTAAGAAGGAGTCAGGGCTAGAGGCACATGAAAACATGTCAATCAGATGTAATTGCTCTCTAAAAAGAAACCCTATCAAACTGAAGAACAAGAACTAACACTGAACACATGGATTCACTGCAGCACCTAATCTACTAATGAGCTCAGCTTGTTATTTTCAGGCTCACTATTCAAAAAGTTCAACATAAGAAACATGATAGTGAAGGACAACATTGCTTAAATAGTTTTAGGTGATATATATTACACATAGAGCCAGTAACATCACCTGTAGTGAAAGTCACCCAGCATTTCCCATGGCAGTTCCCTTGCCTCTATGTCCAGCTTCAACTGCTTGGGCTGAAGTTTTCTCTGCAAAGTGTCTCCCTCTGAGGAATAGTTTTATTATTTTCTGTCATTAGTTTGATTATTTTTGTTATTATTTTATCATCACAGAAGGAATGACATCAAGGAAAAAAAGAAAATAAAGGGAAATGTGGTTTTATCATAACATGACAACTTTTACCCTGGAGGTGACTGGCTGCATTGGTGGCAATAGGTCTGCTCCTCCTCTCAGTCATAGATGTACACTGAATCAACCCCTTCCCATGCCATGTGTACACTGACCTGCTTTTCCCCATGATTCACAAATCTCTCTGAAACCTGAGAGTATTATTAGCATGCCAAAATTAACTTCTATTGAGATGAATATGAAGGAATCTATACACAAAGCCCTTGGTGCTGACATTCTAATGTCCACATCTGCTTCAGGTTGCAAACTGAATGCCCGCAGTGCTAAAGAGTACAAAGTATGCTCCTGCTGTACATCTTCTGGTTTCATGTCATTCAACAAAAGGTAATTCCTATGATCCATGGCAAAAATAAAAGACACATTGCCACATACTCAAGACAGATGAAGGACTGAGATTTTCATTCTGACTCCTGCTTTACCAAAGGATCTCAGAAGTCCCTTTGTGGAGCTTAGATGTAGATTCTGTGAGTAAATACATGAATTTGGGAAGCAAATACTAAAAAGGCAAGATGGATTATTTAACGTAAAGAGTAGCATTGGTGAGACATCAAATACACAGTTAGAGTGGAAATTAGAAGAAGCCTGGAGTTTTCAGGAGCTATTCACATTCTAATGTTAAATCTAATGTTTTCATTCACATTCTAATGTTAAATCTATCAGACCAGAGGTTCAGAAATACCTTTTTCCTCAGGTCATCTTGGCAAAATCATGGGTTAAGGAGGAGTGTTTCTCATGAGGCACAGTCCATTTCCATAATAATTTGGCCATTTTAACCCATTTGAGTCCCTAAGGGTAGTGAAAAATGCCTTTCATCTCTTCTGCTTCTTTCTTGGGAATTAGTTTTGGTTTGAAAGGCCCAAAGTTCAGTAAAAGGTGATGGGGAACTTTCGTGACTTGCAGTAAAATAGTGTTGCGTACCACAAGAATGTCCTCTTAACGTGGATTCTGGATTTCCTAGCTATAACAATCTGACTGTGCTAACAGCCCAAGTGGCTAAAAACAGTGTGCCCTTTATGTTCTAAATGTCCAATTCGTACCTTTGGTTAAAATCTTCTACACCTTACAAAAACATGAGTAACTCTGCCAGAGAACATACACACTAACAGACACTCCACTAAGCATCCTGAAATATCAGGTCCTGAGTGTCTTAGACAAAATACCTGCTAAGTCTTTCTGTGGCTCAGTCCTCTTTGTAAAACAGACATACAGCTTCCCCCTTCCGCAGGTACCATGAACAGTCAGGTATCAATATCTGAGAAGCATTTTGCAATGACAGTAGTGAAAAGCCCAGATAAGCTTATGTGGAGGTGAGAATTTCTCTAGAGCAGGGTATGAGTATGTCCCAGATAATATGTGTTAGGGTCACACATGAACACCAAAGCTAAAATGCTGAACTCTGAGAACATAACCCATCTGTGCAGTGACTGAGGCAGTGGTCCTGTAGGAAAAAACCCAGCATGTGATGAAGTAATTAAAGACTGTTCATGAAACATAGCTCCAAAGCAGGCAAAGGCTTTTAAAGGAGCAACCTTAATGCTGGCATTTCCTGACTTGAAAGTTTCATTTTGCAATCTTCACATTTTGAAGATTTTTTTATGACACATAATACAGGCCCCCTTAGAATAAGTGTATGCATGTATTACATTCATATTTTCTAACAATTCCTTAGCATTTCCTGAGAAAGCCTGCTCCTTTCTCCTTCCAACAAATGGGGTTTTAACAATTACATAGCTCAAAGGACTGTTTTAAGGAATTAAGCAGTTCAAGCTTCTTGGTCTGAATTTGATAGTGCAAAGAACAGGGTGGTTTATGTTTGCAGAAAACAAAGGAAATCAGGAGAAAAAAGGAGAAGGCTTTTCTCCTTTCCTGACAACACACTTCTGTTACGACCCGAAGACTCTCTAATATCCATCCTTAAACCCCTGTCATCCTCCTGTAAATGCTAAAAAATGCTGCAATTTGCATCAGCTTGTGCGCTAGACATTTCGATAGGAATGCCAACTCACTGAGAACAGTAGAGGCTCAGTTTGAAATCCCAGGTGAATGTGTGAAGAACAACTCAACTGAACACTGTCTAAGGGCAGGGAGCATAAACCAGGGTGTCCCCTTGTAGAATCTAACTAGTATATGCAGGTGTTAAACAACCCAGCAGAAAGGGACTTGTGTGGTGGATCTACACAGATGCACAGCCTTCAGTTTCTCAAAGGCTGGCCATGCCATGAAGCACAGATACACCCTGCACAGAAGAGCTTGTTTTCTATCAACTCCAGTTCATGTGAGGCTCGTTTTCTATACCCGAAAGGTGCATTTGTAATAGCAGTCATGGCCTGAGTTAATCCTATGCAAAACTCAGCCTGCCTCTCCTGACTTTCTTCAGCAACCAACCCCTCTAACTTTTCCATGACTTCTGAGATCTGGAGGCCTCTTAACACCTTCTCTCTGTAGAGAAACTCTGGAGTTTCTCTATACCTGCTACACATCTGCCAGCACTTTGTTTTGATAATCACCAGTCTAGTGCAAATCTCCATTAGCTGAAGGAAAGCTCATGGAGATCTTAGGGAGACCTAAGCTAGCACTCATGAATGTCAGTTGTGATGGGATTTGATTTCCATATGAACCTTCCCACTGCCCACAGCCTACTACAAAACTACCTGATCATTACATCTATGTTTGTATTATTTTGCAGGGCATGCAACAAATAGAAAGCCAGAAGTCATTTAGATTTCTGACTAGTTTAGTATCATTCCTAAGGCAAATCACCATGCTTCAGGGTACCTGGTAATTTGCAAAAGTTAGAAAATCAAATGTCCTTCCAAACAGGTTATATCACACAGTGGACAACTCTGTGTTCTTGCACTTTCCTCTTAAGAATATGCCTCTGGCTGCACTCATAGATAGAACACTGGAAATCATACTGGGTAATATTATTAGCTGCCCTTAATACCTTTGGAAATAGGAATCTAGGGAACTGGTTCCATAATTTAAACCTGGACATCCACCGGGGTGATTAAACTCAACAGGGCTAATCAGAAGTCTTTATAGATGTTAATATGAATGTACTGGAGAATAAACTGATAAGCAAGCAAGGAAGTACATGGGTCAGCATTCAGAGATTAGTGATTTCTTTGCTGTACCAATGCTGTTCCATCCCATTTGAGTCCAGGACAAGTGTAAGAAAGCTCAAAGATTAATATGACTCTGGTTTAGCACAGAGTTACACAAAACAGCCACTTACCAGAGGAGAATCATAGCAGGGTAACTTGAAGGCTAATGCACGGTAGGTTTTATTTTTCAGGTACACAGAAAGCTGGGGGTCGGGGGGAATCCTCCTTTGTTTCATGTCTAACTTACTCTTAAGATTCAGATCTGTTGAATCTCCTGAGGTATAATCTTTTATCCCCAATTTCTTGCATGCCAAGTAGTTGGTCAGCAGATCTCATAGTCCCTGAGCCACTACACCTGGCATCTAGAGCCACAGGGGAGGAAGAAATGCCAAAGCACTGAGTAGCCCTGGAAATGACCTGCCCCTACAGGAAACTTCATGGTAAAAGATGCCTAATTTTCCAGACTCAGCCAAGCAGCAGCCTAGTATCTACCAGACTGCAACAAAAACATCAGAGTCGACTTTCAGAATATAAGAACACAATCATTTTACAGAGCAGCAGATCTTTGAGAGCTCACCACAGAATCCATACACTCTTTTTTTACCAGTTTGCTCCTGAAGAAGCAAATCTATAGATCTGATATTTCCACCTGGTCACAAAAACCATACAAGCTTATTGCACATTTATGACACATTTTAGATAGTAACTTTATACACGCAACAGTTGTGATTCAATAGAAGTCAACTGCCTGCTTTGCCACCCAGAAATCGGAAGGTTTGAAAATATCTTCATAGGAAGAGGAGGTGGAGGGAAGGCAACAAATCTTCTGTTGTCTCATTGTTGTAAACCATGCTATCATTGAAATACATTTAACTAGTCATCTTCTGCTTGGGGAATTCACAGCGACTGAGTTCCAGTTCATTACTCAGAGGGCTGTGGTGCTATTGTCAGGGCCTCAAAACCACTAAGATGGCCTAACCCCCAGGTTAGAGAGGCTGCAATAGCAGAAAGGCAATTATAGTGCAGGAAAAACGTTGTCCACTAATCAGCTAGCAATCAATTACTAAGAAGAGAAGATAACCCTATCCCCACTCAAGCTCTTCAGTATTAATAGTGCCATCATGTAATTACTTTCGGCATGGGCAGGTGCATGAAAGGACAGACTCTATAGTACACTGCATCTAAGATTAATGAGTTCTGTCAATTTGCCCAGCAGACATCTGATTCTTCAGCTTTATGTAGCTCCTAGTTTTACACATGCCTCAGGGCTTTTTTGCTGAAACAAAACCAACTACTAATTCAAATACATCCAAAAACCTTACATCCTAAAAAAAAATAAATAAATAAAATCCCTAATTTTACAAATAAAACTGCACCAAAAAGATTTCAAATACGAATATTAACACAGCATGTTTTCCCATTCTTTACTTTAGTCAGGTTAATGAGTGAATACAAGGTACTACAAGCATATAATACCTTCTATATAAACTGACAGCACACAATCCTGCAGTCACAACATCCTGAATTTCACTCACACAATCAATTCCAATAAGTAAAAAAAAAAAAGAGAAAGGAATGTTTCAGTAAATAAGTCATTGCTCAGAAACCAAGACAAAGCAAATAGAGAAGCACTTTGCTGCTAAGTTAGCAAACACGCTGAACGAGCACAGCTGCCAAAAGCAGAATCATTCTCTGTGACAAGCTACAGCCTACAGAGTTAAGTCAGAGATATGCAGGCCTATGGGTCAAGAAAGAAATGGCTTAAAATAGAATTTCTATCTGGAAAGTGGTTTCTTTCTCTTTTTCCTTAACGTTACATCTCCCGTAGTCAGCAGCAAAAGCCGGTTTTCAAAAGCAAATATGAAGTTCTCAAATGAAATATGATCAGTTTTTAGACACATCTTTCCCATTTGGGAGGTGCGGGAACAACTCATCCCTGGAACAATATGACCTATTAGGGATTTTAAGAGACCTTCACTCTTACTAAGACCCTGTTTCAAGAAGGTGCTTAAACATTTGCTTAAATCGTTCAAAAATAATCCGAGATATTTAAAGTCATTTAGCTGCTTAAACATGCAGACAGGCTCCCGAAGATCCTCTTAGGCACCTCTGTGAAAGTTCAGGCTCCTAAATACCTTGGAAAATCTGGCTCAAAGTACTTGGCTGTACAGACCCACAGCTCTCAAGAAATAGCCACACTGATCTCCATTTGTATTTCTAAGTGCAATCCTTCAGGAAGAACAATACAATAAAAGAAGGGCTTGGACTCAAAATCAGCTATGGAGGTTACCACTCATCAGACAAGTTTCATTAACCGGTCATAGGCAAGGTCCAGTGCCCTCAAGTAAAAGCCACAGGAACCATGACAATGGTAGTAAGCTTTAACTATTTTTGCTCCCACTGACTATGGCTAGGTTTGATCCTAAAAACACCCGTGCAGCTTCTGCAGCATCAAACTCACTGGCTTGGAAACTATTATTATTCAGAGTATTTCTTCCAAAAATTTAAGCCCCAAATATGGGCCAAAGCCAAAACCAGGAAAAAATTGTTCTCAAAGCTTTTTTGTGACAGGTACAAGAACTGACCTATTTATTTCTCTCCACAGTCAATGTCACCCTACCCGTTCCTTTTCTGTCACTTCTGTTTGATTATGGAAAACAGCTAACGGTATCTATTTTTTACCTCCCATTTAATGTCACAATTGACCACCCATGAAATCTTTCTCAAGACTACATTTATTGGATATTAGATTCTGCTAATTAATTCTCTGGATTAATTTCTTCTGAAGTAATGTTATCAATTGTTTCCAGTAAAGAAGAAACAGGCCAGCAGTAACTTGATTTTCACATAAATGGATTAAACCTACACAAATGCAGTGGCTGAAGATATCATTGATCCATGATCATTGGCTGCTGCTGCTGTTTCAATTGTTATTTGATATGGTAAAGGACAATAGAGTGGGAAGTGGTTTTGATCTGAAGCAACTGTTTCTAAGAAGATACCAGCAACTCTGTCACAATACGTAACTTACAAAATACATTACTTACAAAACACATTCTATGCATTGAAAAGCACTAATCCCTAAAATTATAACTATTTCTGAACCTCACAGTTTATAGCTTGATCCTGAAAGATGCTCAAGTTCACAGAAGACATTTGAATTGAAGGCACTCAGTGTGCAATAAAAATGTGTGGGAATTACCAGGGGGAGGAACTATTCTACAAATTGAAAAGAGGCAAAAAATATGAAGTGTCCTTGAAACTATGAACTGGATATCACCAGTTAATGATTTAACATAGAAAGGCAAAGATGGCTGTATTAGTCAGCATTAAATGTATTACGGAGTGTCCTTCAAAGCCACAGTGAAAACTTAGGGATACTTCTGTTTCTGAAAGCTACTGGGAAATGTCACCAAACTTAAATTTTTTTCCTCTTCTGCATCTGAGAATACCCTCTTCAATTACTGGTAATGGTACTCTTCGAAATATTGTTTTGGCATGTTGTATTCATTATGTGCTGAGTGCTGTACAGTAGCATAAACACCAGAAGTCTGCTTTCGAACATTGCTCTTTCTTGACTCTGGTCAGTTTTGACCGCAAAAAAAAGTTTAATGAATCCCAGACTGGTTTGGGTTGAAGGGATCTTAAAGCTCATCCAGTTCCAACCCCTGCCACGGGCAGGGACACCTTCCACTAGAGCAGGTTGCTCCAAGCCCCTGTGTCCAACCTGGCCTTGAACACTGCCAGGGATGGGGCAGCCACAGCTTCTCTGGGCACCCTGTGCCAGCGCCTCAGCACCCTCACAGGGAAGAGCTTCTGCCTTAGATCTAACCTGAACTTCCCCTGTTTCAGTTTGAACCCACCACCCCTTATCCTGTCGCTCCAGTCCCTGATGCAGAGTCCCTCCCCAGGATCCCTGGAGCCCCTTTCAGACACTGGAAGCTCCTCTGAGGTCTCCACACAGCTTCTCTTCTCAGTGCACCAGAACATGCACAGGAGATTGGAGCCCAGCTGCTTGTGTCAGCAAAGTGTTGTACAGCTGTATGAGTGGGGAGCAGCTCCCCCATCACCTCTACTACGCACCCTACAATGTGGGAGCCTATTCGTACAGATTTGCCTTGGACACTCAGAGAAAAAGTCTCATTTATTCATGTCTCATTCCCACTGCCTTCAACAAGCAGCATTCCTGTCACACCAGAAAGCAACCCTCCGTTCTGTTTTCAAGGAATGGGGTGGCCTTACCTGGCCTGCCCCTGCAAAACTCTTGCATCTATCTTGAAACATTTTCCTCCACCTTTGCTGATGGTTTTACCAACAAATCTCACATCGAAATACATTGCCCCTGCATCTCGCACACACTCAAGGCAATATAAAACAATCCTTCTTTGGATTTCTTTACTTACCACGGTTTTACTACAAACACATTCTGCCCCTGCATTCTTCTGAAGATACATAGAATGGCAACTTTAATATTTTTTCAAGCTTGCTATAAATTCAGATGATTCCCTACCATTCTTATTAATAATCATGTACTGGAGATTTAAAGCATTTTGATATTTACAGCAGAGAGGTCTTCACATACTGTATCTTTCATTCTCAGTAATTCATTAAGGAAATGTTATGGTACAAAGAGGGATCTGCGTGGACATTGTGAGCACTCACATTTCTGGTTTCTATAAAACACGTAAGCTGTCAGTGTCCATGAAAGGGTTATCGCTGTAGGAAACTTGCAATGTAAGGTAAAATATGTCAGAGCAATAAACAAAAGAGTCTGAAGAAGTTTCTAACTGTTTCAGTTCCTGCTCAGCAGAATATCACCAACTGGTTAATATACTCAGTTCATTTGATTAATTAGCATCATAAATTAGTGCAAATTATCCTTTTATCTCTGTGGTATTAGCAGCTTTCTGGTTTGAACATGTACTCTGCCTGTAAAAATACTGACTGCCTATTCAACACGTCTGCTCCTCACATAAAAAATCATGTCTTCAGAATCGTATCTATTAACTTTAGTGACCAAAATAAATAAACCACCATTCAAATACTGGTTTTACTCACGTTAGCATTGCAGAGACAGTTGCTAGAGGAAAGCAAGGCAGATTCAACACATACGTCGTGAAGAATTCACTTCATAACACAAATGCAAAACCAGAATCACAGAATCAACCAGGCTGGAAAAGACCTTTAAGCTCATCCAGTCCAACCATTCCCCAGCAGTGCCAAGGCCACCACTAACCCATGGCACTTGTCTACCCGGTGTGTGAACACTTGCAGGGACGGTGACTCCAGCACTGCCCTGGGCAGCCTGTTCCAATGCCTGAGCACCCTCTGGGGAAGGAATTGTTCCTCGTCTCCAGTCAAATCATTCCTGTATTCTACTTACAAAGATGAGAAGATCACCTAGCTATAACTGAAATCAGAGTTAGACCTACTGAAACTTTCATTAGTGATAATTATGCTTGAGCTTGAAAGCACCTGCCTCTGAAATTTGGAGCCCAGTTGAGCTTTCTGAAGCAGCAGCTCAGAAATGCACCTTTGACATGCCATCCCTGCAAATGTAAGAGGGAATCACAGAGAGAAAAAACAAAGAATCTGCTCCTATTTCTGCACTACGTTTTTCACAGTGCTACTGAAGCATACAGCTAAGGCTGAAGCATTATGAAAACAGAAATCGAGTCTTGCTGTACATCCTTACTGACTTACCATGTCATCAGCCAACTTCCTTCCTGCGAGCAGAACTGAGCAGAACTGTTGAACAACGTAGTGATGTTCTAGTTTGTGCTTTTCCTCCTGTTTGTCCCACTATGATCAAAATACTCACAGGCCTATTTGATTATGCTTCATATCTCTCTTTAAAACATACTAGGACTGCAGTGCCCACAGAGCACAACCTGCCCTTAATGGTCACACAGGACAAAAATGCAGTATCATTTCTGATCAGCTTTTTCTACCCTATCATGGCCACCAAAAATCCCCCAAAAACTTGTCAAGATGGAATAACCCACACTTCCTTTGCATCACTTTTACTCAATGCAGCTCTATGTAGAATATGAAAGAAAACAAATCTCACATTTTGTGGTGAGGTAGGGAGCTGTCCTTGTTTGAAAAAGCTATTATCTTCACTCACACAGTTTCTGAATCCTTTCAGATCAGAAACAAAAGGATTTGAAGGATATTTCTTAAGACCACATGTTACAATTGTGCTTTAAATGGCCTTTTTTGTGAAGGCAGCTATAGGATGTACCAGACCCATCTGCCGTTAGCACAGAGCACTCACTGTGGAGGACTTTGATCTACCCAATTTCTAAGAACCTGCCTGTTTACTGCAGCACTGCTTTGACAGGCTCAGCTGTTAATGTTACAGGAATACTTTCTGGATGTCGAATGCAAGAGATTTCAACCAGAATATTTTCAGTAACACCTTACCTCTTTGGTGAATTCCAAAGTCAGTGTGCAACTCTCTTGTCTCATCAAACTTGAAGGAAACAGCCCTGAACCTGGGAAGCGTAGAACTACACTGCCCGGGTTAATCATATGTTTGTAAGCATTAACGTGCCTGCTTTTGTCAGACAGGCATATCCTATACACAAAGGTACACAGAATTGGAACTCCTCCATCCATAATTGCACCATTTCATTATCATTAGGTTCTTTTCTCTATAACCTACAAATGGGATGACCTCTGTCTGGTAACCATACTGGACAAGTTCTCCTGATTTTATTTGCTGGTTTCTTGTGGTTGGTTTGTGGGGTTTTTTAGCTACTAATCACTTTTTTTCCAGAAGTGCTCTTGAGAGAAACTATACACCACTGGAAGATCACCTTGATGCAAGTCTAAATAACAACGTGAGAGAAATGGGTAGGGTAAGGATGAGAAAGGAGTAGGGAAGATTTCAAATAGAAGCCCCAAACTTCCTCTGCAAGTCCAATCGTATCATAGGAAAATTCAGGTGGGAAGACACCTCAGAAGGTCTCCAGCCCAAATTCCTGCTCAGAGCAGAAACAGATCAAGTCAAACAGGGCTTCCATAACTTGGTGTAGAAAGCTTCCATGGATGGAAACTGCACAGCTTTTCTGCATACTCCATTCCAAAGGCTGACTGATCTCAAAAGGAAACAGTTTTTCCTTAGGCCCAGTCAGAACCTCTTTTGGTTTTGCCTGTTGTCTTTCCTCCTCTCACTATGCCCCAATGTCAACAGCCTGGCTCCAGTGTTAGCCCTCTGCTGAACTTGCCCGTTTATCAATGTAACCTTCCTGTTTTAGTGGGCACAAAAGCTGGACCTATTATTTTTGATGTGGTCCTCATGGACTAAATACAGATCAATCCTAATGATCCTTTGGAGCAGCCCCCTCATGTCCACTGCCACAACTCTTCTAGTCTTCATTTAAAGTAGCTGAAAAGCTCATAACAACAGCTCTTATTCACAGCTCTGCAGCAGAAGAGGTGTTACAGCAGGTGCTCTGCCTGTAAAAGTAAGCCTCTCAAGGGATGGCAGGGGGCTCTTTCACCATAAATACAGTTTAAAGAGACTTCTTTTTGGTCTGAATTCCATTAGGAAAAGGAGCATGTCCCACAAACACGCACGGCTGCTCTAGAAGGGCCCCTCCACACTGCCTTTTGCTGCCCACCAGCTGGTAACATGGCACAAGCTTAGTGTGTAAGGCAGCTGCTTCAGAAAAGAGCCTGTTCAGGTCATCTTTACTGATGGCTAACAGAATGTCTGCAACTCTTTAATATATGCTATAGTATTTTAGAACTGAGGTTTTTTTCTTTCTTTCTTTTCCTTCTTCCCCAACATTTCTTTACTCCCTTCAGTTTCCATAGATCATGAAAAGAAAACCCATATTACTAACCACTGAGAGATTTGCCAAGGCACCTCGGGGTCTCCAATTCCCAAGTCCCATTGAATTTCTGAGGGAATTTGGCACCTAACTCCTTCAGGTTCTTGTAAAAAAAGTCATTCTCAAACTAATAACATGCAACTGGAAGTATTTGCCCTGAGTATTAAAAAAAAAATAATCTTTCCTGTTCTGCTAGTTTAATTTTCTTCTCACAGATTGACTCAATAGCCACATCAGGGTAAATCTAAGTGGAGTAAGAATAAGCTTCTCATTCAGTCACACAGTACACGCCTGCTTGATTGGAATGGATATTGTACATAATATGTCCCTGCAGATGTTTTCTCCAGTGGGGCACATTGAATTTCATTTAAATGCCAAGGCTCAAAATCTAAAACAATGTGACTTTTAACAAAAAATCTGATGAGGAATTTGATGAGAAAATGGCAAGAATTCCTGTGGCATTTGGGTAACAATTTCAAGCCTTCGTTTTAATAGAATAAACAGGATCATATTTCATTCAAATCTGGCAATGAGATGAGCTTTGGGTATTACATTGATATAAACCAATAAAGAATTTGCAAATTTGAAGCACTAATTAACAGACACAATATTAAATGAAAAAAGTTTGCTCGAGGGGCAAATATATTTTGAAGACTTTAAACTTTTATTAAAAGACAATTTTGAATAGCTTCTTCTGCATTTGACTATTCTGTTAGTTTCAAAGAGGGGGAGTCTGGTGGTTTTAAACTAACATGTTTAATATTGTTGGAATATAAATGACTAAAATAGCAGTTTCCCTTTTTCCTTTAATAATAACTCAATGTCATGTCACTTCAAGAGAAAAGAAAAATACCTCATAAGTTAGAATCATAGAATAGAATCATAGAATGGGTTGGGTTGGAAAGGACCTTAAGATCACCTATTTCCTACCTCCTGCCATGGGCAGGGACACCTCACACTAGACCATGTTGCCCAAGGCTCTGTCCAACCTGACCTTGAACGCTGACAGGGATGGGGCATTTACTACTTCTTCAGGCAAATTGTGCCAGTGCCTCAGCACCCTCACAGTAAAGAACTTCTTCTTTATATCTAACCTGAACTTCCCCTGTTTCAGTTTGAACCCATCACCCCTTGTCCTATCGCTACAGTCCCTGATGCAGAGTCCCTCCCCAGCATCCTTGTAGCCCCCTTCAGACACTGGAAGCTGCTCTGAGGTCTCCACGCAGCTTCTCTTCTCCAGGCTGAACAGCCTGTCTTCATATGGGATGTGCTCCAACTCCCTCACAGCTGAACCTATGCAGTGCAAGAGAATGTTGTATTTTATTATCTACACTGAACTCCAGTGCTATTTCTATTAAATCTTAAGTCTTACAGTGCTGAATATTGAAGCATATTGACTATCATTTAGAATCTCACTACACTATTACAAGAGTCCTAGTAAAAAATGTACAAACAAAAAAACCCCAGACTGCAAGTTTGGGGTTAGTGGTCACATATGTACCATAAGAAGAGGATTTTCTCTACCTAATTGCAATGCTGCACATAGTAGCCTTCCTGATACTACGATATCTAAGACTTATGTATCTAAAAACTCATACTTCAGAAAATGGGAATGTCAGCTAGAATATTAAGAAATGAAATCTATGAGACCAACCTTCACATAGGATATTAGAGATTGCTTTTTGAAACAAGTGGTTATTTCATCCTAAGCATAATGCCATCCAAATCTGCTGCTGATAAAGTCACCTGCTCTGACAACTCAGCAGCTGTGCTGCACTTAAAAGTTGTCACATGTTTAATTCATTAGCAAGCCAGCTAACTTCTTGTTTCAAGAAATTAGGGATTCTTTTACTTCTCAATGTAAGGAACTATTTCCTCTTTTAGACTGTATATGATCCTTCAGTGGCAGGTCCATGTTCCCTAATCCTTATCTTAGATGATGTCTCCATTTTTTCTAAGCACTTTCATTTTTCTTGTCTTAACACAGTTGATTGTGATACCTTTTTTTTCCCCACTTTTTTATTTAGAGGAAAATTCTGAGGTAAGTGTTTGGAATAGTAATTGATCTGGAGTTTCAAGATAAAAGGCCTGATCTTTCCTTCTGATACTGAATGCACATCAAAGTCAAGCTGAAGCACTTCACATGCACTGCTTAATGAAAACTTGTAGAAAATGGCATATTAAAAAAAGCCATTAGCCATAAAAATATAAATGACAGGGAGTTCTGCAACATATTCCTGAAGATTTGTGTATCACTTGGATTCAAAACTTATACAAGTTATACACAGACATGCAATACTGCAGAAATTTTATGAGTACCTGATTCACTAAATCCCACAGGTACAGTGTGTAATCTGTCTGCCCAGAATCATTTGGGGCTAGGATCCAAAATGAGGAGACCTGTGTATTTTTAAAGGGCAGACAGAGAAAGCCCACCATAACAAAGTCAGTTTTATTCCACTGTTAACACACGTAATTTATTTTCACAAGCAGAGGGGAAAAGTTTTAGGTATAGAGAGCAATTACAATATGGACGAGTAAACAAACGGATGCAGTAAGCTGGAGTGGGGTATTGCAGCATTACAGTTTCTCTGTGCTAATTCCCCCACTGTTGTCACATCACTAAGGAGTACATTATCTTACATTTACCATGAATTAAGCCAAATCAAGCCTGAAGTTGCCACTGCGGTGCTGCCAGTTCATGTTTTTGCTTTCTGGACACAGTGACTTGTTTGATCATCTATCTTATTACAGAGCTGAGTAACAGATCATTTCTGTATTAAAAGAAAAGTCTGTATTAAAAGCTGTCTACTTCATACCCTTCTATATTCCCCACTGCACTACACTGGTGAAGACAAATTTCCAAGGAAATCTATCATAGCTCAAATATTTGAGATACTTATTGATCTGTAAGTGAAGGTATATATGAATAAACACGTTTGTACCTGTAACTGCCACATTATAAGGCACTCGTGACAAACTGATGGAAGGATCTAAGTACACTTACTGAATCTACAGTGCAATGCTAAATCACTTAAAATACTACAGGAATGAGTGAAGTATCATGAACTGGAAGAAACAATTCTGCCTGCACACTGAAGGGCTCTGACTGGCACGGGAGCAGAGATGGAAGACAGCTAGCAGTGTTGTGGGCTGCTCAGCAGAAGTGTTAGCCAGTGACCACTAAAGCAGGTAAGATATTCCGCTATGCTGAGAATACAATACTGAAAATCCCAGCTTGTTATCCAGCTCATCTTTTTATTATACAAGGAAATACTGACATGACATAGCCCAGAGAAAGCAAAATTACAGACATTATGAAATAGAAAATGGGGTTTTGATGGGGAGGAGAAAAGCCAGCAACACTGAAGTAAAGATATCCCAAATCAAGCCCAAGCAAACCCACCAAATCACACAACACACACCGGTGTTAACTTTTTATACTAAGTACTCTAGGTCCCCATCCACGTAATACATAGCCTGAACTACAGCAGGGAAAAATTAAAAGGGCAGAAGTTTTAAATCCACAAAACAATATTGTAAAGGTAAACAAATAACCACTTTGTGGAACTTACTGCTGCCTGTAACCAGCTAGGCTGAGAGCTTGCCAAACCTTAAAACCCCAATGGAATATTCATGCAAAGAAGGATAACTTCCCCCACTAGGATAAGGTCTAGATCCTGCAAAGAGACACCTACTTTGCAATGTCAATAGGAGAATGAGAATTTTACGAGGGTACCTAAGCGTCTGCAAGGGCTCAGGTGAGATAAGATGTACCTTTCTGGATTAAAGGAGAGCTGTTTCCTAAACCAAGTTCTATGAGTTCATGCTTTTCACTTTGATTACAATACCTTTAGCCTGTTCTGAAAACAGCCAAACTAGATGAACCGTAAGTATAGCATCAAAGGCCCTGAAACCTCAATCTCAGCAATTCACCAGAGACATGTCTTAGCTGAGCAAAACACAGCACTTTAAATCTGGCAGAGTTTCCTGACAACTACTGAAACCAGCGCTGCTGAAACCGGCCAGTCAGCCCAAGCAGCAGCTCTATTTGTTAGCTAGAGTCACCTTTCTCTGCTTTACATCCAAGCTAATAATGTATCTAAAAGCTTATACTGGAAGTCTTCAATATTTCTGAACATGGTATCCTAAATAGAAACAGTCCCAAGAAAGTCACAGAGGAAAAGGACAAATGCCATTGTGTACTTAAAAAGAAAAAGCTTCAGGCTGTTGAAACATTTATGATTCTTGAGTAGCTGTTTGAACCTGGCAAAACAAGGGTACTATGCATAATTCTCCTTTAAGTACTCAGCTCCAGCAAAACACTATTCTAATTTACTCCCTTAAAGTAGCTTACTTTGAATAGAAAGTCTTGGCCATAAAAGAATAATCTATTACCTAGTAATTCATACTTTCTTAGAAGTCTTCATTTCTGAGATGCTGGCAGCATGGCAGCTGACCATCTTCAATAGCAGTTAGGCTCTTTTCAATAGCCATTCCAATAAGAAAAGCAGGCTACTGGAATTATCTCATTCTAAACAGCACAAGCGTGCCCAGCTTCCCACAGGCAGGCAGCAGGATTTGCACGAGGAGACAAAAGAATAGGCAAGTGTTCAACAAATTTGGGACATGAAGAAAATGGTGCTTATTGGAAATTTTCACTAGCAGCAGATAAGAACCATGTCATGCCATTCAATCACAGCTCAGGAAATAAACTGCTTCATTTTCCAAGGCTTTCAGTATTAATTTAACTCTGCTCTCATTGAAGTCAGTGGGAACCACAAACAGGTTTCAGCATGAGAGTCAGACGAGCCTCGAGCAACTTTAGAAATCTGATCTTCAAACTCTGCCACCTGGGTCATTGCTCAATATATATTATATCCAAGTACACATGTACACGGTGTTTCTTGCCTTCTCTTCCTTTCTCCCAAAACACACATATGAATGCACTCACAAACACAACAACTGAAATGAAAATTGGAAGTGCTCATGCGATTTCTATCTGTATGAATTTCTCCCATTCAGGAAAACAAAAACAAACCAAAAAGGAAAGGAAGAAGAAAAAAGGCACAAAGAACAGAATATCAATCTATTTCAATCACTTTGTGAGTAGTCCAAACTTTGTCATTAAAGTATAACTTTTAAGTGCTACCTACATATCTGTCCTGTAAGATTGTTCATAGATCCACAACTTGGAACATAGCCTTTTGATATGTCTGGGTTTAAAACAGGTACAGTGCAGATTAAGCTGCCAGGAAAGGTAAGCAGCTACGTTTATGGATTCCAGCACTGCTGCTGGGCTAAGACAGAATGTCTGAAATGAAGTTCCTATCATGACTGCCTACCAGATTGTCTTATGGAATAAAAAAAGCTGTTCTCCTCCATGCTGGGATCCATGCTCAGCTCTCTGAATTTGTAAAGACATAAATAAAATTCTGCATAAGTGTAATACAAGGGTTTCTGAGAAAAGGAAAATGCTCTGTGTAACAAGCAGGCACTTCTGGGAAAAATCCACAATAACCATCTCCACAGGATGTTATTGCTCAGGAATGAAGCTATTGCCCTATTACAGCCCCTCACAGAATATCACACATCTCAGGCAATCGGTATCTACTGACTACTCAAGGCAAACCTTTCAACCTCTCAGCTCTTTCCAAACTGGTAATACATAAAGATATGTAGAGCCCTGCTTAACAAATGCTCCCTAGACTGTTTTGCTGGGGTTTGCATCTCAGGACGCATGTTTCTGAGAACAGGCCCCCTCTCTGTCCCTTGTCTGTACTGTCTCACTTCTTGAGGAGTCTTCATCTCTCTCACCCTTTCCCCACTGCCCTCTGAGAATAGCAGCATTCAGAATTGCTGCTCTGGTCATTGAGAACCATGCTAGACCACCAGCCTCCCTACAGCAAACACACTGACTTCCCATACATCTGTGTCTTCCCCAGTTTTGAGGTTACTCATCCACATGTAAGAGCAAAGCCAGCAAACATGGATGTTTTGTCAAGATTTCCACGTACAGTTCTTTTTTAGGAGAAAAACCCCACATATAAATGTGCAGAGATACACACCCCTGCACATCCACACA
The DNA here is from genome assembly GCF_000696875.1 of Nestor notabilis. Classification (NCBI taxonomy): domain Eukaryota; kingdom Metazoa; phylum Chordata; class Aves; order Psittaciformes; family Psittacidae; genus Nestor; species Nestor notabilis. Next base: position 19,417 of record NW_009931240.1, read on the forward strand.
CACAGAGACACTGAAAATCCATATCCATTTCCCTTTCCTGAACCTCCTTCTGGGCCAAGTCTCACGGGTCAGCCCTCACTCAGACACATACTTTTGTGCAGCCAACAATTTTGCTCTAACAGCTCACATTCATTTTTTGAAACACATTTTTCCCTTTTCCCCTCCACATTAGTCACTTGCCCATGGCAGGCTGCACAATGAACTTCCTTCCTCATGCCTTTCCCTCGCTAAGGGGTCCTTTCAAACAGTTTCTATGCATTTCTTCTTTATAATCCTCAGCCATCTTTCCACTGGTGTCCTTAAAAGGGCCTCAGTCTCTAGTACGTAAATGCAAGCCCAGTCAGGATTCATACCTTTTATATAGACAGATGACTCGAGTAATTTTTCAGCAATAGTTTTCCACTAACCCTTTGCTGTTCAGCTTCTTTAGGCTACCTTTACTCTGCACAGGAAATGGTTCGATGAATCCCAGCCCTGCGACTGGGTGCGCGTGTCTGGGGGCTGCCAGGCTCCATGGGCAGACTCCAGCCTTCTAAGCAAAGCCTCCAGTAAATGTAAGCACTCTTCAAGTTTCTCCAGGACCATCATTTGTGTGACAGGAGCTTTTATGTTAACTCCCGGGCATTTCTAGCAAGCATTTCACATTGATTTTGCTTACACAGGCAATATCCTGGGTACAGCCAGCAAAAGGAAGCGAATCAAAAGACCCTCTCTACACAGACTAAGCTTTGATTAATCCTGGGTAGTCCTTCAGAGGTTAGAAACTCAGCCAAACACATGACTTTGAAATTAGAATTGTACAACCAGATTAAATAAAAGAGGCATGCTATGCTAATAAAAGAGAAGCTGTTAGAAAAGATACAGGGTCTAAACCATCAGTTTCATTTCAGAGATCAATGTATCATATGGCGGATAAGTTAAACATATTGCTGAGATCACTGGAGCTTAAAATGCTACACAGACATTTTTTGATGTTGGGTATCATATTTGAGATAGATAAACTACTCATCGTACTATGGATAAGTAAACTGAGGCACAGAAGTTTATGTTCCTGGCTGAAATCACACAGTATTAAGCAAAGCCTACTTCAGAAAAAAAAACCATCAAGTACTTCACTTTGAAATTATTGTTGATGAAAATCAAGTACCTAATTATAATCAAGTAGTAACAAGTTAAGCTGTCACGTGAGAGTAAAAAGGAGAAACACAGTGGAACCTGCAGGCTTGTTTTCTGAATGCAGCATATATGGGCTTGGAGTGCTTTCCAAATTATAAACCGTCATTAAAGCATTATCTAAAATCAGGAACTACATCTTACAGGAGATTATTTGCCCAGTGCAGCCATCCTATCTTTTGGAATTAGGATACATCCTTATGGACATCCTGTCATGTCACCCTGCTTTTTGTGGTGGTGTGCTCCCCCCCGCCGCCATGTGACCTTTATTTGCTGGAACCCCACTCAAGTGATAATCCCCAGGGGCAGTCCCAGTGGATGTGTCTGGTCCTGATAGCTGCATCTGGCTCCAAGGGGATTCTGGGGGGACAGATAACACAACAGCCTAGGAGCTAACTTGAGCAATGTGCCCACCTAATCACAGGGCTGGTCAAGGTCCTGCTCAAACCAAGTCTGGAAGAAACTAACACTTGTAGTCGGTGTGCAAATACGACTATGAGTCAATCCTCTTAGTCCATCAACAGTGGACAGCCAAGGGGTCACTGAGCTCTCCTGCACCGCAGTGGGCTGCACGGCATGATTGTCCCTTGAATAGGGATGCCTCCCAAGGTGACACTGCTGCAGAGATCCCTTACTTCTCAAGCTTCAGAGAATCCTTAATGCATTGGATACACAGTAAATGAATTGGGAAGTGTGCTGAAACTTTGAAATCTTGCCTAAGTGATATAAAGGACTGATTGCACTTATATAGTCCTTTAGGCGTGAACACTGAGCAAGTCTGGGACTCAGCCTGAACTCCCCTCTGAGTGGTTTAGAATCCAAGGGGATTCTTTCTGAGCCTCATGATTCAACAGGAGGGTCTCCCTAACAGTTCTGTCTGACCCTGTCCACTATGCAGTAAATACCCAAGTGTACCTGCCATTAAATGTTGTTGCTGTTGTTGTCCCATTTAGCACTGAACTTTCTAAACTCACTGTCTTATATCAATGAAATCACGTATTGTTACTTCCCTCTTGTGAATGAAGTGAATGACTCCATCCATGACACTTTTCCACCAGTTTAAGCAAAATTTCATAAGGAAATCTAGCAATTCTTTACAACTCTTATATAAAGTTTGTTCTTCAAACATCAACTTTCACTATGGGCCCAATCCTGTAAGGTACTGAGTGCCCTCAGTTGCCATTTGACATGCACTTTGGCTTAAAAACTCATACATTTGGTTACAATGTCACATTTGACTCATAAATTTATTTGGGATAAATAAGAGCAAAGGTTACAATGTCACATTTGACTGCTAAATGCCTCATAAATTTATTTGGGATAAATAAGAGCAAAAGGAACAATGGAACCCTAACTGCAAAGGGGTGGAGCTTCCGACACATTGGGCATTAGCACTGCCTTGCATTTCACTGCACTGATGGAAAATGGCCCATGAAACAGAAAGGAAGACAGTATGAGTCTTTCAGTTGAAAATTCCATACTATGTAGTCATTTATTTCCTTCTGAGGTTGCTAGACTGACAACGAAATCTCTGAAGTTGGTAAATATTAAGGGAAAGGAAGGGTGTAATTTTTTCTCCTTGACAGATGTATAATATCTAGCCATAAAGGGAGCAGAGGACACTGATATTTTTCATGACAAACTGCATGAACAGTGGAGAAGTCACATGTCTTTAATTCTAAGTGGGGAAAAAAAAGCTAGGTTATTTAGGAGTGGCAGGAATAGCAGTTCTCTTACTTCACAAAGGGTGTTTGCACACACTACACATGATTCACCCAACTACATTGCATCACTACATGGAAGAAACTTTAGCAGGAGCACTTCAGTACATGTGACATCGGCATCTTTCTCCTATTTTGGTCCTGAGTGCATCATCATCATTACACACCAGAATAATTATTATTACCAACAAAGAGTGTTTACAATTTGATACAGTGAAATGGACGAGAAGTCTCAGAAAGCTCATTCATTAAAAAAAAAATAACCCAGGGTACAGGTTAATCAGTTTTCAAGGCATCATTAGATTATTTTATCTGACCTCTCCCATAAAACAAACCTTAAAATATCACCCAATTCTGCTTGTGCTGAGTCCAGTGACAAAGCACCGCTGCCTGACTGCACATCTGCTCCACCTTCCTCAGAACTGTACTTCCACAGATGCACAGAAGAATGCGTGCAACCAAAATAGGAAAACAAAAGCTTTTAATCTAAACCAGTAGCATCTCCTCCACTTGCAGCAAACCACTGTTTGTTTGGTACAAGTAGTTATTTTGCAGCCAGCACTAACTAGACCACTTATTATTGCAGCCTGTCCAATTTTTCATCCCAAACTACAAGTGGTATCCAACATATACTGAGAGCCCAAGGATACGAGAATTAGAACTGCAGTGGCTCCAGCTCAATGATTCTTGTTATGCAGTATTTGGGGTTTGCTCTATTACAGAGAAACAGATTTACTGCAACTTGTGGACATTCATTCAAACTTCAAGCAGCAGACAAGTCTGCCCGAGCAATGATTCATCACAGCCTTTATTATACTAACAGAATGATCTTTCAGTTATTGTTCATGTGGATTTACTGACAGGAAGAGAGCAAAGAATGAAAAGTAGTGACAGGAGAACAAAGCTGACAAAGGGCCTGAGAACAAATGTTGCCTTATGTTAACCATGAGGCCATAAACATGCGAGTATTTTGGGCCAGAGCAAGTTTTATTTGTTAGCAAAAAGAGGATTGTAATACTTTTCCTCTTTCTGCATCCCACGTTTCAGCACAAGTCTAACTAGTGAACTTAAGTAGGCAGACATGCCTCCTACCCAACCAGCTTTACACAGATGCCCAGTGAATGCTCATGCTGTTTAGTGGCTGAGAAGTGTGAGGAACCATGCATCAAAAAACAACAGGTCACGTACCCGGCTTAAACCATGACACTAAACGTGTCTGCTTATTGAAGAGAAAGGTTTGAGACATGTTCTTCTCAGGAACATACAAATAGTCTACAATGGAGTTTTCCATTTTGCATATATTCAAGTACCTGGTTTGCAGTTAGTATCTGGTATCGATAGTGGACTGTTTTAAAACGCACTATTGATTACATGAATAGTAAATATGATTGATGAAACTGATTCACAAATCTATCATTAGGATGTGGGGGAGTTAACTAATAAGTTATTACTTGTTTAAATGGTTAAGGACAAAATGCTGATAAGTGTTCTATTAGTGAAAGAGTTCTTCAGGAATAAAGCAGCTCATCAGGCTGACATTAAACCAGTGTGAGGACAGGAGGAATGGTAAGGAGTTCTAAGGTTTACACTTTAACTGTGGTAGAGAATCCTGAAGAAACAAGAAGAAGAATTAAAAGTTCTTTTCAAAATGCAGCATAACTCAGCTCTTGCAGCACTTCTACCATGAGCAGTGGTGAAAGGTAACATTCCCTTTTAGTATGACAGGTAGAATTGTCACTTAGCCCATCAGGCCATTAAACAAGTATTTTGTAGCTTCCGTAGCACCAGCATTCTAGAGAATTTTCCAGTGCCTTTTCAATCAAGACAATCTGGCTAAAATTGCACTATCTGACCTTCAGATTAATGGCCCTGCCTCTTGCCTGTCATACTAACACAGAGTTTGGGGGATAGTTAGGATTCATCTGGAAGCGATATAATTTCTGCCTTTGTCTTTCTCTTCTGGGCACTAATGGCTTTTAGTCAGTCCTCTTCACTCAATGTATGACACGTGTAGCCATTCCATTTTAGCTGTCCGTTAACTTCAAGCATTATGACAAGAACAAAGCAGCTCCTTATAGAAGCTCAGTTCAGCTGTATGTATTAAGTTTCTACAAGCCCTTTGCTTATAAAGGTGCTGGTTTCAACTGTCAGGAATGTTTATTTGGGTGCAACAATATCTATTACTAATTAAAAAAGGCTGCTTAAACAAATAGAAAAGGACACAAGGCCTAGGGATTCAACACTAGTGTTACTGCCCAGTGTCTCCATGCATTTCTGTCCAGTGATTATTTTTCTACAAGTTACCTACTTTTTAAGTAAGAACTATGGAAGAGAATCAAGAACAGAAAGCTACAGTTGGTGGTCTGAAGTCTAAGGCTTGAGCATGGTACATGATATTGCTTCCTGCAGATCATGCAAAGTACAGCCTATAGATTGCACTCATAATCAGAAAGTAATCTGTATATTTCTACGAATACTTGCAGGATCACTGATACAAAGTCCTAGGGGGAATGGATTCTATTTGGCAAAGTGACACCTGTAGTCCTGCAAGCTTTGTAAGTAATATTTCTGCTTTTTAATCTTCAAATAAAACGTCTGGAATATCCTGTGGAAATAACATGCATTAGATGACTTACAAATACATTTGACTGTGTTAACATTTTACTCAGTTGTATCAACCTAACATCTGATCAGCAGCTGTATTAAGGCTGCATTACAAAGCATTTCAATTCCATTGTAATTCCTCAAACTGTTTTAAAGCAACAAGAAATCTCCTCTCTCTCATTATATTAGGACATCAATGAGGTAGAAAGTCCTCAGGTACTACTGAGAGGTTTGAGAAGCTCAGCTGTTCTTGTTGGAGCTTCTCTAGCAATGCAACACAGTAAGGTTCCATCTGAAGTTAGATGACATTCAGGTCTATGTGGCAAAGCTGTTTTATTCTGACTCAGCTGTATTTTTGTGTGTGACTGGGCTCTGGATGAAGCTGACTGCAATCTGCCTCTTCCCTAGCTGAATTTACCCACTGATGTGTGTGTCTTAGGACACATTCAACAAAAAGTACCTACTTATTCCCCCAGTGCTGTCCTTCCTTTCTCCATCCTCTCAGATTTTAAGAAAACCCAACCATTACTGGGATAGAGAGGGAACCGTCAGGTGAGAAAGTATCAATAGGAAGAACCTGTTCTCTCTGATCCCAAATCTTCTCTGTTAATCTGAATCCAACAGATCAAAGAAAATTGCTGGGTACATTTCAGGCAAGGCCCTGCACTCAACCCTACAAAGACAACCACTGTCTGTTCAGCAATACAGTGCGAAGTTGGTGGTGGAAGTGGGGATAGGATAATGGTGTCTGGGACAAAAGACAGCTGAGGAAAAGAAAAAACCCTGTCACATACCAAATGCACTGCCAGGCAACTCAAACTGCTCAACTTCACATATCTCAGGTGCTCTGAAGTCAGGGAAATGGCAGGTAGAAGACACCCCAAAATCTTCTGTGCCAGTTTCTTGTCATTATTAATGTAATTTTGTAGGTGAATTTGGAATTACAGGCTCAGATAACAAACCAAACCATAGAAATAGCCCTGTATAGACAGCTGTAAAGCATTGTGGTTTTATCCTCTTCCTGAGGATAAAACTTCCTAGAGTATCTCTGCCTGCAAAACCACACGGCATAGTTGCACTTGTAATGAAAGCTAATCACACAGGCTAACAACAGGAGGTAAGTTTAAGCTCTCAGAGTAAGGTACAGCAAGCAAAAAAGAATCAGCACGAAGCTCTATAGGTGGCTGCAGAGTCCCCATGGATTCTTACTGCTCAGCTTGCTTCTTCACTCCTTCCTTATAACAACCCAATAAGAGCTATCATCACCTAAATCACTGCGACACCCTGTTTCCCAAGGGTATGGCCTGCCTCTCCCTCTGTCCCAAATGCACTCACCCCACCCCCTCAAGCTTCTCACTGCCACGTGAGTAAGGTTTAGCTTACAGACAACTGGGAGAAGGCTGCTAAAGAAAGACTACACAAGGTTGTCTACATAACCACAACTAGCCCAACCACTGCAAAGGGCTACGACTTACCACTGTTTGCCCAGCTTGATTTTGTTGTTGTTGAGAACCCCATTACATGTATTTCCAGCTTGAACCACGTAACACATATCTATGTAAGAGATTGAAAATGCACAAGCATTTCAAGTCACCATGTCTTAAATGTGGGACAGAATCAACCCCTGTTGTCATTTCTTTTCCATTTTTACATGGTGTGGCTACGTACTGCATGAAAACACTTCATTATATTCAGTGATAATGCAGCTGTGTAATAATGCTTGATTTTACACTGAAGGACAAGGCTTTTTCTCTGACACGTGTGTCTTAGGACTCAAGACATCTAAAAACAGTGATTCATTTTAAACGTTTCATTTAAGCATCTGCACTAAACAACTTACAAAGAGAGAGACATTAGTCTGATCATACAACTTCACTGCTACAGCTCAGACCGACATTAACAAGGAATTACACTAAAAGCTACTTCTTTTTCTGCATGTTGCTAGATAATTATAAACCTAAATTTCAAGGTAAAAGGCATTTCATTCTTAAGATTAGTTACATGCTTAAATGCCTTAAAAAAATCCAGCCACTAAATATATGAAAAAGGAATTGTTAAACCCCAAGCTCAACCCAGAAACCCCAAGGGGGTGTGTGTGTGTGCCAAGCTGGGGTATTAAAAATGCAATGAGGTACAGAGCATTTTTTAAAGCAAAGTGCTTTCACATAACTCCTGAGAACTCTTTACTTGTGTATGTGCATGCCCATACAGACATTCACACTGAAATTAAGGCAACTTGCCCTCATCTGCTCTAATGCAGCTCTTTCTGATACCATTGTTGAGATCATGTAATAGAAGGACATCACACTAGAAGAGATAGATGACTCCTGTTGAGATGATTTTGGAAAGCAAGGGAGAAATAGAAAGGTGAATTACAGTGTAATGACAGAAATCAGTTTTTATGGGGAAAATCAGATGATGGATTTATATGACACATGACTATTACCCAAAATCACTCTGTAACATTAGAAGTTCTCCCTCAGCTACATTATAGTCTGAAGAAGAAAATATTTCCAGTGATACTAAGTGCAAAGAGGAAAAATAAGACAAGGAAACAATAGAACAAGGTGAGAGATAAGCCTTAGAAAATATACACACTGAGCTGATGACAGCATTAGCTTGGTTATAGTAACAGGGAGGCTTTAGCATAAATGTTGGACAATAGAAGGTAAAACCAAAATTTGTTAAGACATGTCCCTAGTCTACTAAAACCCAACAAAACCATAAGTATGGATATCATTCAAAGTAAGGATATTAAGTGGATGTACAATGAAACCTCTTGTTCTAGTAACATACACACACAAATGTTCCTCACAGTGCAGTTCCCCATGAAATGTGGGGCTCGAGAAAAGCTGAATGGAACAACAATAAGGTTGTCTATAAGCTAATTGTGACTAAACAAATAGCTGGTAACATTTCCTTCTGATTAGACAGTGTCTGCATAAATTAAAGAACTCTAATTAATGTCAGGAGCTACACATAAATGAAACTGATTTTAATCCCATGAGGTGTATTGCTACTATTTACCATGAATCAATGTACATAAAAACTTTGCTTACTCTTGTTTTGCTCCCAGCATGCAGGGTATATTAACCTGCCCAACTTCACATAGTAACCAATTGTGACTATTACAATCCATATAATTTATCAGATTTAAAGAAAAAAAATTAAATCCAAGCAACACCTTTCCATATGGCCAATTAGTGAAGTCATAAAACGTAGAGAATATATGATGCTGTATTGAACATCTGTGCTGGTTATCCTATGGGAATTTTTAATAAAGGACCAAACAGCATATTGATGTTAATTCTATGTTACCGGGACTTTAAATAAAAAAACTAAAATAAATAGCATCCATTAAACTGATCATACTGTTGTAACTCAAATTGTGTTTATTATGCTAATGGAACATGAAATTAAGAAAAAGACCTTTATGCCAGTGGAATTAATTAATGAGCTTTATGAAGGCATTGGGATGTAATTTATTTCTAGATAAGTAAGTCTAATTTGCAGTTCCATGGGTCTCTGCAATGCTGATTGTAATAGTTATTCCTGCAGATGTGCTGCTCACAGCATGTCTTTCCATTAGAACTGAACACCTCATTATATAAACTGTACCTAATTAAACATAATACAGTGGTGACTTGTTAAACTGGCCTTTTTAAGTCAGCAGCTGCCTAAGCTAATAATACCGTACACAAGATTTATATCATCTACTATATAATACTGATATTAAAATATACTGCCCAAGGGATTGACAACTAATTTACCAGTATGTAACAGGTACACTTCAGATTCTGCAATGGAGATTAAAGACTACTAGTCTATAAAAATCAAATGAATTAAAGTCTATTTGGAGTTCTAAATAATTATGAAAGTTTTTTAATAACTTTGTTCTTTTAACAGGTTATTTTAAAAACCATAATCAGAGAATAACACTTTTCCTATGATCTTTCTCCATATCTGATGGGGTGTTTTTCTTATGTGGTCAGAATTATTACAGTATTTGAACACAATTAGGTATGAGCTGACTCGCTTTGTTTCAGGCAAAACAAAATGAGGAACTGCCAAGACAGATGCAGCTCTTTAACTGTGCAAGTTTGATTCTGTGACTATTCTGCACATGTCCTTCTTTCCACCAAAATGCAGCTATAGCTCACATTCAAAATATGACAGTCTGTCTATTTTGGTCAGAAAATGAGATGGTCAGAAAATGCAGTGAGAACAGATTGATTCTCTCATGCAATGATATTTGAATATTTGAAAATTACAAGAATATTTTGGTTAAACAATATTTGATCATGAAAACATCACATTCTGCATACAGCCTGTGGTTTAAGACTTGTTTTCTGTTTCTGTCATCTTCAGAGGCTGAATCAGCTGCCACTTTATGTTCTAATGTAGAGTGGCATTACTTTTGTCCTTCCTATTTTGCCAGTCTCTGTATGAAATAGATACATTATGCTCACAAGTATATGAATGGAATGACAGTTACCACCTTTCCTCCTCAGAAGCCTGTGATTCTTCCTTTCTTCCTTGCTCAAGTATGCAAAAGTGGCTCATCTTCCACTAGCTCCTGCTCTTTCCCACAACTGAACCATCTGAAGACACGTGAGCAGCCCTGCATGTTGCTGCCACCTCTCCTCTGAACGAAGAAAATGAGGCTCAAATTCTAAACATCTTTTCATAAATGCCTTTCAGAGCAATACATTTGAAGACATGCATAAATTTAGTCAAAGACTTGAGACAACTAATGTCCGGTATCAAGACGGAAGTTCCAAGTCAAGAAATGTCCACACATTTACTCAGTAAGCACTTAAAGCTCCCAACAACATTCACTTTCTTGCACAAAGAAGTTAGAAGACACACAAAAAGGGAAATGTGGTCATATTATGTGAAGCCCATCACTTGGTTTGGTTTCTTTTCAAGTTTTGGAGGAAAAGATTCAGACTCAGATCAGATCTGCTCTAAGCCACTTTCTCTGTCTTACTGAACACATAACAGAAAGTCAGCGTTCTTAAATCAACCATAGCTTTACCTTTGTTTTCAGTAAGCTGTGACAATGGAAGCCCAATCCTCTTCTAAAGACTGCTGCCCTGACAGCAGCACGCTCTGTCACTCTCATAAACCTTAATATCTGCAGCGTCATACTTTCAAGGTTTCTTAGTAAAGACAGTTTGACAGTCATTCTTCTCTTCTTGTCAGAATCACTGCATCATTTTGGACTGCAGTGTGAAATACGTGAATCACTGCAAATTAAGGTAAAATTACAGTGTGCTGGAGTTACAGATTCAGAGAGAAAGAGATTTGTCCCTTCTTAAAGGATGCGCATCAAGTAACAAACCCATGTGCAATTTAACTGTATCGGCAGAAAATGAAGAGCAGGCTTCTCGACAGAAACAGCTTGTACACAACTAGCTTATCCCACCAACAGAAAAGGGGTTCTTGGGGTAGAGCTGACAGCATGTACAGAAGGAGCACAGCACTCCAGAATAAAGCCTAAACCAGGTACCTGCATGGGAACCTGTGACTAGATGCAAAGCCTGTAAGGCAAATAATTTCCTATGTAGAAATTGTTCCATAATCACTCTGTTTGAACTCTGCCTTTTTACCAAGGCTGCATTTTAATTTCCTGGATGTCACCATTTACTTCATGCTTTCAAAACAGAGTCCTCCAACTCTCATCTAATGTATTTAATTCTTGCTTAGGATCTTCTCTTGTGAAATCTTTTATTATAAAATCCCTGTACTAAAACAACTACCTTTAAAATAAGGGATACTGTTGCAATTCAGAAACAGAGCTCTTGTTTTCATTGAAGTCCCATTTAAATTGCTTCGCTATCTCTCAATAATCAAATATGAACCATAACAGAACAGCAACATAATTTGCTGTGAAAGAAAGATTTAGCAGAATCAACCAACACTAAGAAGAAAATAGGAGCTCGTGAGCACCATGGGTCTGTTATTATTGTTAATTAAAGTATTCCAGACTCACATTCATTTTCTTTGCCCACTACTTTTATTGTTTGACCTGCCTTGAAATGGGAACTATAAGCACTTTGAAAAATGGGTTGAAATACTCTGTTGTTTCATAACAGACCAAGTAGTTACTTCTCCATCCTCTGCCAAAATACATTTTAGTAATGTACTACAGCTAAACTCCTCCATGACTCATCACAGCGATCCTCTGCCTCTTAAAGCAACAGAAAACTAGGAAAATGTTTTCTCTATACCTCCATCAATGAAAGCACTGAAATCTCACCACAGGTTTAGAGATCTGAAGAACTGACCATATACTGGATGTTGAATCTGAAAAACATTTTTCAAAATGATGTTATTTTAAACTTAACAATCTTTATTATTGTCTCCAAAAAGAAGAGGAAAATCCTGTCATTGTGCTCCCCCACTACACAGAATCACAGAATGGTTTGGGTTGGAAAGGACCTTAACATCATCTAGTTCCAACCCCCCGCCATGGGCAGGGACACCACACACTAGACCATGTCGCCTAACGTCATTTAAATTAAAAAATAGTCAACATAAGCAGAAGTCATTTAAAATAACACAGAAGATTTACACATTTAATTCAAATTTCAACTATTTTAGAGAATCATTTTACGGTTTCTTACTCTGCCTGGGTTTGCTGAAAACGAACTCAAAATCTATATACATCAAGAAGGGTGGCTGCCCAATGCTGCTGGTGTGACCAACCTTCCCAAGGACATTTACAGCCTCAGGAAATCAAGGAAACTGAAAGAATTATTTAGACAATTTGATGCTTACATGAGCTGAGCCTCCAAAACCTTTCTGAGAAAGTGGCTCATGACTGGTGTGAGCTGGGAAGGGCCTGACATTAGCTTGAAAGCTATACTGCCCATTTAACTTCTCTCTTTTACAGTTAAGTAGTACTATACACACAAGCAGTTATCCTGGAAGCATAAAAAAGATTTCGGACCATCACTTATAGCTGATCTTCAGCCTCCTGGGGAGATGAAGGATGAAAACAACTGGGATCAACCAAAAAAAGGCCCTCAGGAACGTTCCTCCCTGGAGGAAACTAAAAATATGCAATAATAGGACGAGTGGGGAAAAAATTACTTCGTATTAAAGACCTCACAACAAGACAGTTGTTATTTCAGCCAACTGCTGCTACCATAGAGTCAAAAGAAGCTGTTGGATGAAAGAAAATGTTATGAAATGACTCATATTTTTCCTCTCAAACCAAATGCAGAAGCTTATTGTCCACTGCGTTGCCAAAGACTTTAGTCATAGATTCTCTACAATGGTAATCCTCTTCCTGGAATCCTTCAATACATGTAAAGAGAATTCTAAAGAATTGTTAACATACCATCCACTGAAAAATCAGCATCACATGGTAAATGGGGACAACTGCAGGAGACACAAACAGTGCTTTTGTCCAAATAACTACAAAACCTGTGACCGAGTGAAGCAAAACTCCTAATCCACACGCAAGACGACAGAAAACCAGACGAGTTCCATGCCCTAATGCCTCACACTATTGCTTCTTCTCCAATAGAACCATCTTTTTTTGAAACCCTGAAAAATAATGAAGCTTTTTTTTCTCCTAATGACTTTAAAGGGAAAGACAAAGCATATGCATGTTACTCTGAGTTCATTCGGTTGCCAGAAGTTGGCTATTCTAACACTGGGAGGTCACAGAGACACCTTGACGGAACAGCACTGACAGGTTTGTTAACTGCCAACAAAGTTACAGCACTAATATCTTTGCAATTATAACAGGATATTCATGATTTGAGGGGTCAACCTCCATTCCCCATGTGCATACCATAAAGAACACTAATGAAACACTATGAGTAGAACTCAGCCAGTTGCTTCTACTCCCATCAAGGGCAGAAATCTCCCCCGACTTCAATGTAAACAGAATCGGGCCCTTCATGTGCGCACCAGATAAAGCAGACACTTCTGTCCCAATCTTTTCTGAATACATCCTTTTGATGCCACTAAGGAGATAAGATGACCTGATAGAAGTAATAGATGAAATTATATTATTATCTATACTATCTCCATTAGAAGATAGAAAAACTCTGTAGTGTCTGTATGTATTACCATAAGCTACAGTGAAAGCTGACCTGGTTTCCAGGGGACAGTTTTTAAGTGTGATGCTGCAGCAGTTTTTGATGACATACTTTTCTAGAACATTTCTCATGCCACTGAAGATTAGATATGTCTGCAAAACACAATACAAATACAGCACCAGAATTTTATCTTACCCCTTGGCCACCAGCTAGGAGGTAAATGGTTCAATATTGTTTTCTATATAAATAGGAATCAGTAAGACTTTTCCACAGAGATTTTTAAACAGACAGACATTATCATTATTGTCATTGTCACTAACAAGAATTACTACTTTTTAACTGCATGTTCTCTTCCCTCTCTCTCAGAAGGCTCCAGCACATAATCTCTCCACAATACATTTTAAAAGCACTGGCATTTTGAGTTAGATTTCTCTAGTTTCAGAAGCAAATTCTCATAACACCAGGGTAACAAATGGTAAAAAATCCACAGAAGGAAGCACAGGTTCCCCAGTGAACGGAGCGACAGAGGGGTGGGTTTTGCACACCAGCAGGCCTCTGGAGAAGGGATGTGGGCTGTTCTCATCCAGATGGTGCCCAAGGGGACACAGGGGGTAAGCCTAGGACAATTAGGTTACATGGTTTTCAATGCCCAGGACACACTCAACTGCACTACAATCTAATACATGAGGAACTGCGCTGGAGTAATACTATAGACCATAGCTGGGCATGTGTGATACACTCAAGAGAGATTAAACTCCATAAAGAAGGGCTTACACGAGGTGGGAAAGAAAGGAATGTTACTGACTCTCCAAACAGGGAATCAAGTCAGAGAAGATTTTGGCAGAAAGCTACTGGATGATTACCTTGTGTGAAGGAATCCCAGGCCAACTGGATCCCAAAATAACACTTCTCCTTGCCAAACGCCTCCTTGTCTCCGGCCTGCATCAATTACTGGAACACACACCATAATACTGAACAGTGCTGGTGTTAGCAAAGTTATTTTTCCTGAAACTAAGACCATCACGAATTCAGCACATAACTTAAGGGAAAGACAGTTAGTGGGGAAAGGTAAGAGTATGAAAATGCAAACATGCCTTTGATTCCTCCTCTCTTTGCAAAATGAACCAGATTCCCAGCTAATGCATAGCCTTGTTTTTCCATTCATACCTACTGAGCTCTGAGACTCTGTACAACTGGTACGTTTAACAGCAAGGCTAAGATTAAACCTGTAGACCCAGCCTTAGCACTTTCCTGACCCATGCGAGCCCATAATGTGGTGCAAGGTCATAGAGCTGCCCACATTCCTATCCTTTTCCCAACCATACCACTACTTCATCCCTCCATGAGCCGAAGATTTGCTCCAGTCACCAAGTCAGTTGTCAGGCTTAATGAGTGAGCCTTTGTACAAAAGCTCAGCTAAATGTAGAAGTGCACACACAACTTCTGACCTCCAGTGAGAAAAAAGAATGCACATTTTGTGCTCCTTTTAGCTTTTACTGGTTTCCCACCAAATCTTTTAATACTTTCTCTGACTTACTCCAAATTTTCAACTTCTGAATAACTACATTTGCAGCTCTGCTAATTTTGCTGCTCTGGGAACACAGCAAAATCTGGCTGCCACAACTGTGCTTCTTTTGTGTTCAAAACTGCATCACTTATGTATTTAAAAATACATATGATATTTATAAAGCCTACTCAAAACATTACTAAATTGTCCCATTTTCATGTTTTCATGACAATTTATATGTTTTCCATATGGGCAAGTGCTGACAATATGATACAAGCTTAATGGAACAAATTGTGGTTTCTCTTTATTGTCTTGGCATCAAAAATCTACACTTGCATAAAAATAACTCTCTCCACCATTTTCCAGGGATGATTTTTCATTAATGCAATATTAAGTGCTGTTCTCTCTCTCCTTTTACTTAAAAATGTGCCAGAAATTTCCACCGCTCACCTCACCACTGTATCTGGGAACATTGCAAATCTATTGAACAAAGCAGCTGACATCCAGAGAGTGCAGAATTATTCAGATGAGTTTTCTATAACCTGCTGTGAGCCCCACAAAAGACTCAGGTTTGGGAGGGGAGGGGAAAGGTGCCTTACTCTTCCTATCCACAGGCAGACAGAACTCATCCCTTCTACGCTGCACTGGTACTTCTTTTCACTTCCTCCAACTTTCCAGAAGCAGGAAGAGTTAATGCCTGCAAGCATTAGAAGACTGTGTGCTAAAAGACCAAGGCTGAAAAAGCTGACAGTAAATGATTTCCTTAAAAGTTCTCAAGGACTCCAACGTGGCACTGAAAAGAGCTATTATTCCTAGACTCCAACAGCATATGTACTTCAGCCATCTCCATCCAGTCCTGGCTGCCTCCCTCTCCCTACCTCACTGCAGAGCTGTCCTTGCCTTCTACTTTTCTCCTTCTCCAATTACTGCAGTCCTAATGTAGAGAAAGCTTTCCCTGACCTGAAGCTCCTCGGTAGGCAGTCAGATGAGCTACCTTTCTCTTCATTTAATCTAGCTCCTACACACACTTCACAACATGACAGACGTGTCAAATGAGCCATCCACCAGGCCACTGACAGCAGTTTCTGGGGCGTAAGAGAGGCAGCTGATAGAGAGGAGATTGTTGGAGGGAGTCAGGAAGACAGGAAGCCATAGGTAATGTCACAAGTGCCCTGCTGAAAACTGACAGCTTAATGGGCACGATACTACTGCTTATTTTACGTACCTCAAGTCTTGCTCTTGAATAACATACTTACTACGGAGAAGTTAAAGTGGAAAATAGGTTTTGCCAGAGTTAATAACAAAGGCTAATGCTATAGAAGTTGTAGGTAATAGGCACCACCTCAGTCACAGTCTGAAAAGTTTTGCTTCCTAAGAGCTCAATGTTGATGAAAGTTGCTGTGCTGGTGGAACAAAACCAAGTTAATTCATCCACAGAAAAAGCAGCTGGTATCATACACAAACCTTTTCCTGGACAGCCTCTCTCTAGGATAGGCACTGGGCAATCTGCTTAAGAAGCAGGCTCCAAAGACAGCTGACTCAGACGTTCTCTGAACAAGCTTCCTATTAACTAACGAGAGATATTCAGCCTCCAATTGGCACTTCCTCCTACAAGAAGAAAGCAGCACTTCCACCAACTGTTCTCTGCTGAGGTGACTCACCTCAGTGACACTGCTGTCCCTAGTCATGCATACACTTCCATTCGTACCTCCCACGTCTGATGGGAAAAAATCTGCAGTGAGCATGACAAAAGGGCATGGATTGTCACTTCCTTTTTTAGCAAGACTCATTTTTCATCAGTTCAATGCACTTCGGGAAGCCTTCTTGCCTCCACACCACCACATCATCCCATGCTCACAGCAAACTGACACTTCCATGAATGTATATCGGACTGCAGCTTCAGCAGAAGTTTCCATCGCTGGCATTCTGATACTTACTGTACTCTGTTTGTTCTGACTCATGTTTTCTTCCCTCATTAGCTTCATTCTCCTCATTTCATTTCTTTAAAAGAGCTTGTGGCTGAGGTCTAAGAAAGTTCAATTAATAATTACTTTCACCTTTTTCTTTAGCAGGTTCTTTAAGGGTAGATCTCTCAACAGCATTTATAAGATGAGCATTAACAGCAAACAAAATGAGCTTCAGAGGAACAGAACCTAATAATGACTTCTCTTGTTCTACATCTGGGTTGTTTTCAGATCAGGTACAGTATACACATATAGTTTAATTAGGACAAATTTGCTGCTTACTTACAATCTCATCCTTTGCTAAACTACCACGCCAGTAACGTTGAATAGGCTATAAATCAATCTGATGTTCACTCATAGTGTTGAATCTCTCTCACCAATTAAGCAGAGTTTTGGAAAAGCTCTGGATCCCAAAGTTCACATGATGAACATTTTGGCAGAGAGCTGAATATTCTCTATTGAGATGCACTACACAGAGTAGTAAGCTATATTCTGCAGTGGTTCATTTATCACCTAAGCAGGGTCTTGACTGAACACCTGCCTGTTCCCCTTGCGTGTCAATAGCCTGGATTTCAACCAACTGATTGCTCAGTAGCAGGGAGAAAGTTTGCACACAGGAAACTGCTGAGTCTATTCTGTGAAATACAGGAGAATTAGTGAAATGAGGTAAACTTCCTGGAAGCTGTACAGGGGAATCCACTGCCATCACCTCCTACAGCCTTTAAACCTAGCAAAATTACTCATTTTGCTTAAACAGCAAGTTATCATCAGAGTACTGACGATTCTGGATTTGTCCATGGTGCATCAAAATCTACATAGTTGGAGTTTTCACTTTAGTTCTTCATGCTCAAAATGTTTTAATAGTCACTGAAATCATTAAGCAAGTAATAATTTCAAGAACTGGGTTGCAGTAAGATGAAATGGTACAGACTACTGACCAGTGGGCAAATACTCTCCTAAGGAATTCTGGTGCCTGAATGGACAAACAGGATTCTTTCTAAGGAAATTAGCAAGTAGAAGGAATCTGTTCACAGGGAAAATGCTTCTTCTCCAGGCTGGATTAATAGTGCTAACACTCCCAGGATAACCTGACCCATGAATTACAGTGAATGGAATTCCCTGCTTTTCACAAATCATTTGAAAACGAGTTTTTCCGTATTATTAATCATGTATTTAAGCCATTTCAATTACATCATAAGCTTCAAATGTCCCTCTTCTTCTGGCAGCTCTCTGTCTTTCACCCTTAAAACTTGTTTTGCAGTTTAAATGTCCATGCCAAAAAGTACTGAGATGTATAAATGGTCCCCAAACTTACGTGCCATTTGCTAAACCTTTTATAGAACAGAACCACAGCACGTGCATTAAAAACCCCCAAACAACAAACAGATTTTCAGGAACGATAACACAGTGTGGTCAAATCGTTTTAATTCTTACCGTACACTCTCTTCACTGGACAGAAGGGCTCGGCCAGCCCTGGTGGTGGAAAATAAGACAGAGGAGAATGTCAGGTGTTAAAAAATTCTCTACAGAAAGACTCCAAGACTCAAAGGCTGCACTGTGTTTACTACATGATTTTGTATCTAAACCATTCCCTTCCGACTCTACTTTCTTCCAACAGATGCATTTGAGGTGTACAAACACTGAAAGCCTAGACTCCTTTTTACATAAATTTGATTTTTCTACCCTAATTATTGTTTATATTGTACATCATTGAGGTGTGATTATGTTATATTTAAGTATTCCTAAATTAATTCACATTAATCTACTTACCTAAATTACAGTTGAAAAATTATTTTAATGTGACATCCTGTTAATTTGTTCCTTTGGCACTTCAGCTCTGCAGCTCTGGGGCAATGCAGCCGTATCCCATCTAATGCAAGAGTTTCAAAGCTACAAAACACTACACAAACCCAGGACGGTAGGAATTGCCATCCATGGCCAGATCCACAGGCCACCTACTCTAACATCCTGTCTCCTGCAGGGAAGATGCTCCAGGGGAAGGCGGAAGAAGCTCAGCAGTAGGCAGTAACGGACTATAACGTGCAATGCAGTCATGTGACACAAACAAAACCAGGGATTTTAAGAACAACTGCCATGAGAACAGAGGTGAAAAAACAACAATAAGTGTTTAAAGAACACCAGGACGGTTCTTTTATGTATGTTTTCATCCCAGTGACTCTTGATACACCTCTGACACTCCAGCACGGGACACAGCTACAGGTGCATTTATTCTAAATAGGGCTGTTTAAAGAGTGCTCTCTCTTAAAGAGGCCCACAGATATTTATTTGGGGGAAATATCTGCTTTTGCTTATGCTATCTTAAATCAGTAGTAAATCTAATTGCACTGGCTTTGGTTTAGAAGGGCAAACCGGGGAGCAGAATTTAGCCACTACGCACCTTTGGACATACCTATGAGTATATGAACCATACAGAGCCTAATGATCTTTACCAGTGACCAAATTACAGCAATCCAAGGGCCTCTGCACTGAGAAAGCCCTGGCAAAATCCCATTTTCAGAAGCCCCAGTTCTCTTACCCCATCTTCTATATTCCACTAGAGCCGAGAGCCCTGATTTTCCCCCCCTCTCCCTAGACTTCAATTCACATGAAGACTGAGACAAGAGACCTTGGTTCCCCTTCCCTGAAAACTTTCACAATAGCCCCCTTCCACACCTTCCAGGAGAAGGCCCTGAATAAAGGAAGCTACTTACTGAAGAAGGTTCAAAATGAGCTTCCACAAAAAGCACAGGTCTTTTGCAATAAAACCTGCCTCAAATTGTACAGTAAAGGGGAAGATCTTGAAGCACGTGAAACCAAGCCCTCCAGCAGGGATCAGACTGTAACTCCACAGCATGGAACTTTGTTTTTTAAGACTTTTTCTTTACATAGTAAAAGAAATACGGCTTTGAGATTTTTCAGCAAACTACGTTAGGAAAGTCACATGAAACTCAATCTTTTTAGCTCTACACCTTTTGTGTATACTTGACAGTACAGTCTAATTACAGAATCACTTATTTGTCAATATTGTACTTTTTCTCTCACAAAGTCAGAGACAGCTGTAATATCAAATCATATTTTTCATTGCCATAATGGCACAGTATGTCTTTACTGACAGACTTTTATGTGATTAAACTCTCATCTCTCTTCAGGAAATACATTATTATTTTCGGCAGCACTCATATACTATAGACTTCTTTTAAAACCAGCAGCAGTGCTGCCTTAAGTTCAATTCTGAGATGAGATTTTACCCTGAAGCTAACGCAGCTGCATGTACAGGTATCCTACAAATGCAAGCCCCATCTCACAATGTTCTTAAGCTTGTCGATGTATGTGACAAGCAGCCAAACCATTCAACAAGAGTGGCCAACTCATGACCAACAAGTAACGGTGGGTTTTAGTTGGGAAAACAAATGTCTAAGATGCTTTCTCAATTCTTGGAAAACAAAAAATACATCAAGAATAGAGCTTTGTTCTGTCCTACATAATTAACTAAGGGTAACCATCCAGATCATCAACCAGGATTGAAATACAGGTGATCAGACCTGCAATGTAGAATCAACCTGTGAAGTAAAGCAGCTGTGACTCCTGGAATTTACTCACTAGGCACTACTCATGTTGGTGCATCAGCAAATCCACGCTTTGCCTCTGACCACGAGAGCAGAACACAGGCTGGTGCTTAGAGACTGCAGCAGTCATGAGTGCACACTTGGCTCATGCACACGGAAGAGCTGAGGCAGGTAACTGATTTGCCAGGCTCTCTGTCATATACAAAGTGTTCGACAGCACAAAATAAAACAGCATCTGAAGAGGTATGATAATTGTACATCAGAAATAGCAGCTGACAATGTAGTCAAGCGTTTCCTTTTAGAGGGATTTTGTAAGTGTGACATTTCTTACCTTTTCAATACTTAGCCTTACCCTCGATCCATGCTTTTCCAGCAGGACTGTTGAAGGAGCGTGCAGAAAAAGGAGTGGAAAAGAGTAGCACTGCAAACAATACTGTCTAGTAAGAAATTAATTAAAGCTGTACAATATTGATTGTAAGAAATGTATTATTTTGCAATGTCCAGAAGATAAACTCTACAATAATATATATAGTGTCACCATGAGTGGAGCATTATTTATAGTGTAGGTGGGTAAAGACTAACAAACCAGAGCTCTTCCATATTGCTAAAGGATAATTTAAGGAAGGTGATCTTTTTCTCCCCCTTATACATTTCTTGTAGGAACAAACGCAGCTGATTTCCCTTTCCAGTATCTTGTCTCACCCTTCTTCAAGAAGCAGGGAATTTGAGCTTCCAGCCAGGCTAGATATTTTACTAATTACTATACTCATTAGCATAGCCAAAAGTGACTCAAATTTATCTTGCAAAAACACTCAATTTTCTGTTTTCAAAGGCATATTAATACATGCACAACGTTTCTGTGGCTCAGACTCAGAACATACTCGCTAGCTGAAGTTGTTCTTATAGCTCCCTTCCTCTCTAGGAAAGCTTTGGCTGAATTTTCCTTATGGAGTCATCCCATTTCTGCCTAATAGATTCCAAAAAGCCAAACCTCCTGGGAAAATGAACTCTTAGTGTAGAGGCAGACGGACAGACATGTTCACTGAGATCAGATTCAGTTCTGGAATGGGGGAAGTCAGTTTAAGATAAGAAAAAAAGAAAGCTGTTTTGACATCTGGTCTTCCTTTGTACACAAGACAAGCAACTTTGAGAAACTGCTTCACTGTACCACATAGAGGGCCCTGTAGGGCTTTTTCAGATGAAAGGAAAAGATAGTAGTGTGATCTGCACAGGTGTCAGCAAGAGTCTAATCAGACAACATTAGGACTGCAGAAGGCAGGCACCTAAACTACAGAACCATTACTGCAAATGATGACAAATAGCTGGAAAGAGCTTCGTTTAATGGTCAGACCTTAAAGTAAACTTGTAAGATCTATATGCAATAAAAACCCTTTAATGCTTATGCACTGAAGAAGTTGATAAGAGAATCAGTGATATATACAAAGGAATATGGAATACCACAGTGCTGTTATAGTATAGGTATTTCTAACAGGAACACTGCCTTAATGACTTCTTTGTAGATGCTTTGTAATTTCACCTATCCTCGTAACACATCTCTATGTGTATCTTTGTGTGTGACACCTACAGTGTCATCCCTAAAACCAGGTTTAATCAGACAGGTAGGCTGTAAAGACTGATGGAGCTTTGACATATCACACCTTTACAAGGCTTTCTGTGAGCATGAGCACCCCAATATTTTTATAAGCCTGGTCTATGTCAGTTGGAATACATGCACTGATTCCTTCATGGAAGAACACAGCTATGTATGAACCACAACTGCAGTTTCTTGTAAAAGACATTTACTCCATCTCTTTCTAAATAACTGCAGTTCTGAAATATATCATACACAGGCACTTTAGATTAACAAACCTCTATCACTTCTAGAAAAACTCTGATCCCATTTCCAAATAGAGAAGGATATTTACAGGAAAACCATTCAGACAGTTGAAAGCAAATCTTCAGAGCCCCATACACTTCAGAACATGGGTATCCTTTAAAGCAGTAAAACTTAAGCTCCCAGATCTGTACAAACAAACATATTGCCTTAATAAATATTTTCAATTGTGTGCCATGCAAAGAATCCATTGGCAAGCTCTGGACCCTTTCCACCAAGAAAACATAACAGGGAACTCCAGGGAACCAGAAACATACCAGTGCTGGACACACAGTGGGAGGTGCTCACAAGTCCAGTGCAGATTGTAAAAGGTGTCTAAAGGAAATTGTTCCATTTATCACTTCTTATTCAAAAAGCTGTATATAGCTCTGCTCAGTGCCTGGAAACCAAAGAACATATGTGCAGGTAAGGTCTGAACGTTCCTCAGCCGGCAGAACTTACCCACGCTCTTCACTGAAACGCAAAGCAGGGAATGTCATACCCCCCCTTAGCCCCCTGAGTGTAAACTCCTCCAATGCCTGAGACACCACTGGACAGAATGTTTGCACAATGGTTCTAAAATGCTAATGCTGTGAATGGATTTTCTATTCATTTGGAGCATAAATATAACTACAGAGATTGGCTTGAAGTATCCCTCCGTTTAACACTATTCCTATAGGTTCAACCATAAGCAGTAATATAGATTTATTTTTTTTCCAATGACAGGTAAAGGATCAAAATGTCAAAGATTCTCAATGGCATGAGATGACCAGCTTAAGACTCCATAAAGATGCTTGATCACCTTTGAAAACCTAGAGCAGGCACCCCCATCACTCTCCAGCCCTGAAAACATGCCCTGCTCTCTGAAATGACAAAATGAAGAGCTCGTGGTGATCGTATAAGAGTTACAGAGGAAAGTAACGATGGCATTGAGGTGCTCAACCGTGGCAGAGCTGTAACACACAACGCAAAGAGCACAATTCCATTGCTCTTCACAAGCATTGACTTGTTCTGCCTCTCCATTTCAACAGGGAGAGGCACAAGGTAACATGAGTTGCTCCAAGAAGGCTGCAGAACCTGCCACTGAGCTTGCTACTGCTCCTCCATACACAGCTTCTTGCAGTGAAGTTAAAATGGGGCTTTTGGTACAAGCCACGTTATATGATTATTTCTCCTAAAAAATAAACTCATAAAAAATGCTCTTAAAAAATGCCTGATCTACGTTTTCAGCCCACATAGATATTAAACCGAGTTTCCTAGCCCCTGAAAAGCTAATTATGCATTCAATTAGGGTTTCTTAATAAAGATTAAAACTCTGAAGTCTATTACAGGCCCATATTTAATTCAACTGCCATTTTATCCATGCCATGAAAGTGTGAGTGGTAACAATGAATATAAATTATAACACATGCCATAGAGTGAATGCTATTTGTCCAAGTACGTTACTATAAAGAATTAAATTTTGCTATCAGTTCCATAATCTAGTTAAAATTGGTATTCTTTATTTGGTCTTTCAATGTAGTCCAATTTCCTACTTTGAAAAACAAATTCTAGGGAATAAAGAAAAGAGATTAATTTATCATTAAGACTCTGCTTAATTGAAGTCAATTCCGAACAAACTTGAATTCAATTTCTACTCATTAAATTGAATGTGCTCTGCGTTTCTCTCTGCATTGCTTTGAGCAAGCAGCTGAGAACAAGGGACTAACATCAAAATTATTAAATTGAGGAGATTTTATTTGGTCTTCACATGCCAGAGCCGCTTTGATGAGGAGCTGTTTTGGCACTGAAAGGAAACGAGAGCAGCTGGAGGAAAAATCAAATGAAACTAAGCCTCGGAAAATTGAAGAAAACGCAAGCTTAATAATATTTAATAATTAAATTTCCACAAACAATAGCGGCAAATGAAGTAATCTGCAAAGTCTGTGAACTCATTTGCATAATTGATGCCGGTCCCCTGTAAATGAATAATGAAGATAATAAAAGATGTTGCTAAAAATGGGCACAATAACAGCAAATTTCATCAAGCCGCGCGCTCTGATTAATCTGCTCTTGCAAATCAGCAGTGAGAGGGGGATGCGTGATTGCCCGTGCAGCGGCCGCAGCCGCCGGCCCGGGCCCCATCCCCTGTCCCTCCTGGTGGGTGCATACAAAGCTCTGCTGCTCAGGCTTGTCCTGGGCTAACCACAGTGTCCTTCCCGCCCGGTGACCACCCGGCAAGGTCAAGCTCTCCCCTAGGAAATGCTCTGCTGAACTGCCCAGGTAACAGGACAAGGTTCCTCGGTGTCACTGCCTGGTAAGGCCATCAGAGCTGGAGAAGGTCTGCCTGGGGCAGCTGTGCACCTGCAGCTTCTGCTCAGCCTGTCGGTTGTACCATCCATCACTCCTTTATTCTTCCCTGTGAGGGTGCTGAGGCGCTGGCACAGGGTGCCCAGAGAAGCTGTGGCTGCCCCATCCCTGGCAGTGTTCAAGGCCAGGTTGGACACAGGGGCTTGGAGCAACCTGCTCTAGTGGAAGGTGTCCCTGCCCGTGGCAGGAGGTTGGAGCTGGATGAGTTTTAAGGTCCCTTCCAACCCAAACCATCCTATGATTCCATGATTCAGAAGAGTAAGGCTAGCCATACGTGTAACCATCTAACTTTTGCACTGATGGAGCCCCTCATGGCTCTGTGCAAGCCCATGACATGGCCCAACACCTCACAACTCAGCCTCCGCTCCACACAGATGGAGAGTTAAGTGCCACAAGCATGAACTGTTGGCCAGGCTATAATCAGTAGACATAAAGTAATACTTTCAAGCTTAATACTCATTTTACCCTCATTTAGCTACTCCCACAAGGGTCCCACTCTGCAGATTTCTCTGGCACTAATTAGTGCTTCTCACAGGGCTGAGATTTTTCACACACTGCAAAACAAGGTAGTAGAAACCAGTTACGCTGCTTCCTCAAGCTGCTGCGTAGGCTGGCAGTGGACATTACGTATTGGAAATGGGAAAGTATTCCAAGAAGTAGTAACTTTTCATAATACAGCCTCTACAATTTTTTAAAACATTTAGTAGTAATCATTTAGGAAGAAATTACTTCAGGGGAGAACTCATAGAAATATTTGTAGGATCAAGACCCAAACTGTTACCTGTAGATATAATTTAACGCTTACTCTGTTGCCTGAAACAAGTGATTTCAGACCACTGAACAATTGCAGTCAATGAGAACTTTTCACTGTATGTAATATTTAAGTACAAGACACCCTCTATTTTCATTGGGTTACTTTGCTCAAATTCTAGATCCACCTTAAAAACTACCATTTGATGAAGTAAAGGGCTTGTATTTGATTCTAGAATGGAACCTTCAGTACTAAACAAACCATAAAGAATCCAGTGAAAAACCCATTATTCTCTCCAGTTTATGGTCATTTGCAAGCTGTAGTTCCATCTATTTAATCTGGTGAGCTTTTACTCACTAGCTACCATCTCACTCCTTTAAACATAAAGGTGAAGAGTAGTCTGCCCTTTGTGGCAAATATATCTCCCTCATCTTTCCTTCTGCACTGATAGTAAACAAGTGCTTAAACTCAGTCATTAATTCTATGTACAGTGCTATATAAACATGCAATATAGTTTGATATCTCATCATTCACACAAGCATATCACAGGCAAATTGCATGCAGTACATATAAAACCAGTTAAGCCACCCAACCTAGAATGGGCATGTTTTCTCCCCAGCTGGACAAGAAGAGCAATAACCAAGCTTATGATACCAGAGACCTGGATGGCAAGGAAGAAGGAGGTTTGATTGTTCTATTAGGCATGGAGGGAATTGTTTTATTGGTGAAATAGGAACAGATCCCACCATATAGAATACAAATCCATACTGTGCAGCCAGGAAAAGAGCTTTTAATCATATCTTCTTAATTTTTCCAATACTTGAGGAATAATTCAGTTCCTGGCATAATTCAGGACAACCTTGGAACTGCTACAAATTCAGTAACCTTGACGTTGATCCTAGGGATCCTTCTTTTGGCTCTGGATCACTGAAGCACAACCACCTCTGGCAGTAAGAACAGAACAGCCATGAGCCAAAGGCAGTACTGAGGCACACAAACCAGTTCTACACCAACCAAAATTCCTCTTGCTAGGCAGTACAGAGGCCATGGAAGAGGATCCTCAGCCTGATGGGATTTTAAACGTAGGAATCAAAGATGCCATTAATAAGGGAGACTAAATTAAAAAAAAAATAATGGACATTTGGATTCCCTTTCTGATGGAAGTGATACATTTGGGGTGAAAGCTAGCTATTACAAGTTGGTTCAGTGTGAGTCTAAAGCAGACCTGACGGTCACTCACAACTTGAATTACATTAAGACTTGAGTCAAAGCAGCAGATGGAGGAGTTCCGGTTGAGCTCATTTCTATTCTCAACTTGATGAAATTGAGTCAACATGATGACTGCTGAGTGAGATGTGAAATAATGAAAGGGCCACAATGACGAGAAGACAAGGATGGGTGCTGTCATCTGCAGAATATGCACTGTTGAATTCAAAATGGAGATCATGGGAAAAACAGGACAAGAGTTGCACTCTGAAGGATGTTACATCCAGGTTTAGCAGGAGAACTGATTACCAGATGACTGGTAATGAAACAGAGGGAGGAGGCCACAGGCACCCAGAGTCAACACTAAGTGCTCAGAGCATTCACACAGGATATGGGCTCATGACAAAGGAGGACTCAAATGCAGGTCCTAGATGCCAGCAAAAGTGTATTTCCATACCTGTTCTAACCTACAGTCAGGCTCATTGAAGAGCTGAGGGTTCAGCTCCTTCATCAACAGTCTTTCTTATGCCAAAAGCATATCCCAAAGACCAGTGGGGATTCTGAAAGGGAAATCTGAGCATTTTTTGCATAGTCATCACAGCTGACACTTGAACCTGCATTCCCCAGCTCAGAAACCTGCATTTCTCTGTGGCTGGCACAAGGCTCCATCCTTTCCACCACAGGGCAGCCTACAAATCACTTTTCTCACAGGAAAATATTTGAAACTGGTATATTCAATACTCTCTCATCAATGCTCAACATTTTCTGATAAAATATATACAGCTATGTTTTATTCTGATAAAATATGTACAGTTAGATTGCAATGTCTAATGAAACGGGAATTAACCATACTTTAACACTACAGTATCTGGGAAAAATAGTAATTGTGGTTTGCACAGAAGCCATACATATGGGTCTGTCACTTGTCATAATCACAGCAAGATGGGGAACTGAAATCACAAGGAAAGGTTTTTAAACATGTCATTGTTTGATCCACAAGTCACAAGGAGGACTTACCGGAACTCTTAATAGCTAAATACTTGTACCTCAATAACAGGATGTACCTTGGAACATAAGGACTCAACCAGGAATGTAATTATTATTTTTTTAGATCAGTTTGGGGCAGAGTTTAGTTCAGTCATTTTTAACTTAAACCATTGTAATAAATAAAAAAAAAAAAAAAAAAAAAAAAAGAAGTTTGATGACTTCCAAAGTTTTCTTACGTATAGAAAGACTTTGATATTAAAAATATACATTTATTCATGGCAGTTAAACCACAGTACTATATGTTGGTGATTCACACATCACCTACTCCAGAACTTCTGCAGCACAGCAGCAAAAAACCTGATCGTATGTGAACCTCCAAGTGGAAGAGCAGGAGTTTGAGCTTCTGAAGGAAAGACAGGCAGCTGCTCCCATCTGTGTGAAAAAAGGTGAACAGAATGAAAGGCAAGATTTGCTCCATTCTGCCCTTCCTCCCTGCCACACAGACCTCTCTCCTCAGCCAAGGCCCAAAGGTGGGAAGCAGTGTGTGACACATGCAGAATTACTTCTGTAGCCTCAGTATGATGATTCATTATTTTGTGTAAAATAAGTTGAACAGTCCGAGTGAGTGAGTGTCAATGTGTGTGACACAGAGTGTATGAGGGGCTAAATGCAGCGAGGGTCCTTTCAATGTGGAAAGTTTGAAAACTCTGTCAACAATAGCCTTTGCAGGCAGAGCAAATGGAAAAGTTCAGTGGGACAGTCAAAATCAGAAAGCAGGTGTTTGATTGATTTAAGAAATGGTACTTGTAGCTTCCAGCTAATAATACATGTCGATATAAAACTGATTTGATTTCCAAGAATCATCTTTTGTTTCCTCCTCTTTGTAGGCTCTATCGTTGTTACACTGTTAGAAGTCATTATCGAAAAATCTCTGCCTGATAGTAGGACTGGGAATAATTAGATTTAGTCCAGTCCAGCCCAATGTCTCTGGTGCATTGACTCAAGACCTGACCTTTGTGGACTAATTAATTAAAAGGACCCTGTATCAGATGCAAGTGTTGCAATTGGCTTTAATGCCCCACAGCAATCTTAGTCAGAAAAACCAGATTCTAGTGTGCTATTCTCAGCATCTTTTAGTGCAGGTATTTTTCATCTCTAAACATGAAGATGAACAACTGTGGTTTTAATTACTTGCTTTTCCATTCAAAACATTGTTTAGAAATGAATTAGGTACGCTCTCACCTCAATGGAACACTAATTCAGAGATGCTGAGACTGGTGCAGTATCTGGAGAAACCTATGATCTAAAAAGGCAGGAACAGCTTTTATTAATGTCTGCTTTTTCTTTCCTTCCTTCCTCCCTCTCCTCCCCCAGCTGATTCTTGAGATCCCTGTGCATTCCACGTTCAGTTCAACCACCCATCTACACAGACTCCACTCAGAGAGCGTCCTGCAATACGAATCTTCAGCACATCCCTGGTTTGCCCCCCAGTGTTCCAAAGAAAGACTGACAGGATTTAGTAACTGGCAGGAAATTGCTCCATCTTAAGTTTCACTTGATCTTAGCTGATAGTTTTCAGGCAGAAGCAAATTACATTGCTCTTAGTATAAGTAAACTCACAGACTGGATGAACTCCCCCAATTTCTACAGTTCCTGCATGGAGCTGGTGGGTTTTATCTGCAGAGGCACTCAGGAAATCTGGCCAATGTCTTCATAGGCTAAGCCAACCTGGGAAGGTGTCTTAGACCTTTTTGTACTCTCTTTGTCATTCAGCTGCCATGTTTCCCTCTAGACATAGTTAACTCGTCAATGTAACTGCTAGCAAATAGGCTTTTTTTGACCACTCCAACTGCTCATTTTCATTGCATCTTGAAATTGCATATGATGCTCTTCCATACTAACTGGCCTGGAAGATTGTAAACTTCAACTACATGTTCTACCATATTTCTATAAAAGAAAAGCTAAGAATTGCCTGGCCAACAGGACTCCTAGCATACTTTTGGGACAGATTTATTCCTTTCAAACCTTACACCATTACATAGTCTAAGTTGCTTTTTAATGGGAAAGACAGTAAAAAGGCGTCACATAAACTTCTGACCATAGCTTAAAGATTGATAAAAGTATCACTAGAGATTGTACTTCTACCAAGTCTCATAACTACAGCTTTGGCTCATACTGTCGTGTATTTAATCAGAGCTGGAGACATTTGGTTATGCAACGTGCTTTTTTCTTCTAGTAAAGGAGGAGATTTATTGTCACGCTATACCAACTCCCATGTAACTGCAAGTAGCAACGGGCAATTAAAATAATCTTCTTGGAAAGCTGTTGCTGAAGGGTTATTTTGCCAAAAAGTTCAAGTCACTATTTAATTGTACTAACAGCATTATACAGAATGAAGAAAATTCAGGGGGAGAATCTTTACCCAAAAATAGTCCTGTCACTACAAAACATCAGATTCTGGAACAGTTTTCTCTGGCTTGTTCAGCACCATCAAACCATTAATTCTAGGTGGTACTTTCAATGACACTCCCTCAGAGGGACAATATTAGACATTCACTTGTATGATCTTCACCTTGTATGAAGAGAATGAATAAAAAATGAAGTTCTTCACTGTGAACTATTCCAGGCTATTTTCATTTTAAAAACTGTTTATTTTACTTTGACAGTCTGAAGGTTAAATTAACTCTGAGTTTTCTGTTCTTTTACTGTGAAGCTAGTGGAAAGACTCAGAGCATACTGCTGCCTCTTAAGATGGTAAAGAAACCTATAACATATGGCCCAAATGGTAATACTCTAACACTAATAAATGTCTAAGTCATAGACTCATCAAAACCCTTCTGACCACTGATACTGCATTCTTAAGAGCACACAAGGTCTTCATTACTGATACAGAGTTACTGGAAATAAAAGTTAATTAAGATGCTCTTTCAAAATGAACATTTTCAGGGATGCAGTTTGAGTGCTACACAAGGTTTCCCTCATATTCCGCAACACGTGATGGCTATGTAGCTCCAGGAGAGATACTGTTCCTGAGCCAGAAACGGAACAGATTTAAGTTCTTGGACACATTTAAGGATTTGATCCCAATGCTGGATATACTGCCATTGCCTGAAGAGAAGGTTTTCACCACCCTAGCCTTGAAGAAAGTGTAAAAGTGTCATGCATATCCCTTTGCCTTTCTTATTAAGCAGCTGTCCTTAGAATTCGGGCCATACTCTGCCTCACAGGTTTTGTAATTGCCTCCTCCCCATCATTAGTGAATCTTACCTGAATTCACATGGAAGGAGAGTTTCCTGAACAGCAAGGAGGGTTTTGAAGAAGCTGAAGTTACCAGGCTTTTAGCTGAGGTTACCAGAATCTATGTGGGGAATTGCAGATGTCACTGCAGTCACGTCACAAAACGCATACACTGCACCAGGCAGCTACACTGAGAGCACCAGAGCAGCTTTTGCTAGGCTAAACCTGTAAAGCAGACCAGTACAGGAGATATTTGCCTCCAGCATACAGAAATGAGCTCAGAGCCTTTTGAGTTATTTGCTCAGTGCTCTCTCTGATAAACCACAGCCTATTTATTATACTATTTATGCCTCGTTGTTCAAATTTTACTTGCTTATCGTGAAAGGCCTCTATATCGTAACTAAATGTAAATCTTAAATACACAAAGTCCTATCAACTATATGCACAGTATCTTTTAAAAGTATATCTTCAGTTGGATATTCACTGACTACTTGCCTTAATTTATGCAAATATAGCCTATAGCTAGAGGCTTTGTATATTTGTTTCCCTATGGTATTAGTATTCAAAAAATAGGACATTCTTTCAAGGGCATTTTATACAAGCAGAACTATAATTTATATAGCAAATTAAAGCTCATACAAAATGTGTGCACTGAGGTGCAGATTAACATATTTAATTTCAGTATTACCTGCAAACCTATTTTTTTCCCCATGCACTGCTCTAATTAGCCATATAAAATCAAGTCAGTATATTGTAAGCAATTATTTTAGTGGGAGTAGAAAGAGATCTGAATTAAATATATGGTAAGAGATAATATCTTATGGAAATTAATATACTCATTTGTGTCAATAAAAATGTGTTCTAGCTAAATTTTGTAAGATAGTTTGGAGTTCAAAAATATGACTCATGTAGAAGTTGTAGTTTTATAGTTACTAAGATGTTAGACTCTGGAACTGCTTTTAAGTTCCTTACTAATGTGCCAGTGCTCATTCTTTGATAGCTACAGATTGTCAGTAGCTACTAGTGTCATTTCACATTGTGAATTTTCTCCTATTATGAATATTCACTCCCCCTACAGTCAAATGTGTAAACTGTTAGTAACTCTGTATGTCAGAAGTTTTTCTTCTGTCACTTAATTGTACATGTCATACTTAGCTCTTCATATTTTTTACCTTCGCAACTATTCACTTGAGAGAATTAAATGATGGTGAAAATCAAAATGCAATTTTTGTTTCACTGAAATCTAAAAGTAATCCTATAAACTGGAATTTTTTCTTTCCCACTTTACCCTCAAAAAGTCTGAAAGCTAAATATGAAAATGATGTCTAAGGAATAAGAAAACAAAACCCGATCCACGTGATAATGAACTTCAGCTGCCTCCTCCTAATGCAGCTTCCAATTGTGATGGGATTCAGACAGCAGAAGCCATTCTCTAGCAGGAAGAGCATTTAACTGATCAAGTTGCTGTAATTCAGAATTTTACACTCAATTTCAATTGTAGAGTCAGCAATATGTGCCACAGTTAAATTCCCTTTATAAGGATAGTATACCCAGACATTTCCTCCTACTCCTTGCTCATGATCTCAGGATACCCACTGAGTACTAACCACATGGAAGTCTGATGCCTGCATAACTATCTTATGGCCTTAAAGCAACTCTTCCCCATTTCTTGGCACAGGAGTTGCTGTCTGACATAGCTGTCTTATACCTCCTCTCTGCCCTGAGAGAATCATAACAAGGAATTTTATTGCTTGGAAAGGCCCATGGAAAAAAAGCAAGCAGATAATAAAGCCTTTCAGAAGAGAGGTACAAAAAATTGAATTATGTTTTTGCCTTCCTGCCTCCAGCATCACACAAGAGCAGCTAACGTGCAAGAAACTTCCTGGATCTAGAACTATGAAGAAAAGTTTTCCCATCTCATGAAAATTCAAAGGCTTCAAATGCTTTACTGTTTCCTACCTGGATAAACCAGGGCCACTATAAAAATACAGTGCATACAAGCACGTTGTAATTCTTCCTTTAGTGTCCTCTCACATCCCAGCTGAGCATCCTGGCTGCTTGGAAGTCTGAGCTAAGTTCTCAAACTTCCCACTGGAGCCTTTTCATCTTGTATATACAGAACATTTCCACAGCAAGAACCTGTACCTGGAAAGCACATCAACCACTGGCCAGCCTGAAGCAGCTGTAGTTTAGATATATCTGGGTTTACATTTATATGCACAAGTAGGAAAAATACTATGTGCATCTATATACACACATATATATGCACACACATACATGTATATTCCTGTGAAACAGCTGGATTTGGACAAATCTCCATCTCTAGTTAAACTCATTCTATTCTACAAATTCCAAATAGTTTCCCCAGCTATAGGAGAAATAATTCCCAATCCTCTATATTACATTGTACAAGTAAAAGAAGTGAGAACAGAGTATTTTTATTTCAAACTTCCCTTAACACTGTAGAACAAATTGGCAACGTGGCCTCAGCCCGACCTCTGGAAATATGTGGAAGAACTTCAGATGTGACAGCTAAACCTTGCACTCGACAGAAAGTGCAGGAGGAGTGACAGAAGAAGTGGCAGACAAATTAAAGAGCCACCTCTGTTTTAGGAATTTTTTGTGACAGCATTTTCAAAGTTTGCTGGGCGATTGCTCTAAAGTGACAGTGTGCTGCAGAGAGGGTGGTGTGCCGAGTCCAGACAAGGACTTGTCAATAGCTGTTTCAATAGGGAATCTCAAACTCACAGGAACTTTAGTATCCATCATGGTATCATTAAAATAGTCAATTCATTCAGCTTTCACAGATGTAAATTTTTGCTGCGCCAGTCTTGCTAATTATCCCTGACATTTATGCTCCAAGCATAAATGTTACACAGCTCAGAGGTGGTTCATTTCTACATGCTAGTTACTAGTCTGTGGGTTGAGTCAACACGCTTGTAGTATCAGAAGCAAAAGTACCCAAATACAGAGACCTTTAGGCTCAGTGATGCAGTTCTGCATTTCATTTTTCTTCCTCAGTTTTTCCAAGTGTCCAAGTCCACTTTCCATGTAATATTTTAAGTGGATTTTCATGTTAGTGTAATAGAAATTACACCAAGTACGAGCTGCGATTCTATTTCAAAACAAAAGGGTTTGCTTACAAAATGAACACAAAGATGGTCATGTAATAGGAAATACTCAAGTAATATGAATAAAGGAATATTTTCCGTCTGCTCTATATTGCTTACCTTCTGTGTGCTTTTAACACATATTTGTTCAAAATTAATAATGTACTATTTTGGCACTTTGGAACGTAGCCTTGCTTGAACAGTTTAAAGATTCTTTGCATATTTCAGCCAAATGGAATAGGTTTTGTCCCACACACATCAGAGGTTTTCCAATCACTTTAACAAGTACTGTCTTAATCTTCCCAGCCAAAGTGACTAGTGACATTTTTCATCACATTTCTCTGGCTGATGAGGTGTTAGAATAAGAATGATCCAAACATAGTTTACATCAGAATTATTCCAGTGATTCTAATGCCTTTGGTAAAAAATGTTAATCCTGGAAAGACTCTGCTGACAGAGCATCCAACATCCAACAGATAAACACAGTTTTTCACTCCCACGTCACAAGTTTGAACCTATTCTACTTTGGTACTGTCCAGAAATTACCACTGCTGTAAGCTGGCCTGTTACTAATAGGAAACTAGCATTAAAAGAGATGGAAGAGAATTTGAGATACAAAAGATGACAGCATTTTGTTAAATACTGGAAAGACTGTTTATGAGCCACTCAAGACTGTTCTAGCCCACCAAATCCATTTAATGTTAGCATGTAAACGTGGCTAGAAAAATAAATGCTATTCGGGAGGACTTCATATCAGCATCAGAAGTATTTCATGTTGTACTCTTTCTCCAGTCCTTCATACAGAATTGTACATGGCACCACCTCATGACACCCACTTGCCTGCTTGACCTTGCATTCTGCACCAGAGCTAACGTGATACCCTAGTACCAGCCACATGAGTTTTCTGAATTCACTTCTAGTTTTTAAAAGCAACATAACAGGGTAGTACTTGTGGAGCTAAAGCCACTTTGCCATTCTCTGAAACTACAGTGTCTTTTAAAGCAACATAATACATACTACTCCCTGTAGAGACAGGCTGTAGCTGGATGAGCATGTGCCCCACACCAAGTACATGCTGAAGCCCAAACTCTGCATTCCAACAGGAAGTACATGGGGAAGATGTTACCAGTGAAATCACACCCAGTCCTGTAGTTAAAGTCCACACTAGAACTCCAGTGCACTGGCTCCAATGTGTCACAAAGGCCTGTATCTATCTACCCCAATCCCTCCCCTCTACCTGTCCACAGATGTGCTGCTGAGCAGTAGTGCACAGGCTCTCATGCACTACTTACAAAATAGATGAAATTTTGCACCTTAAGATTCTGTTTCACTAATTCTAACTCTAAATATCTGAGTGGTCAATAGTTTCACCCTGTTCAAGTATTTGAAGTCATCCTCATGGATTTTGTAAGAAAATGACCAAACCTCACAACACAACAAAGAAATGCAGTGCTTTTTAAAATGATACAGTGGTTATAAAACAATTCATAAAGTGATGCATAAAATGTGGGGTTTGAAGATTTGTACCATCTCTTCAGTCACACTCATAGTAAATGAAATAATACAAAACCAGCAGTATAGAGTTTAGGTAATACTGATATCAAGCTACATATCAGCTACTACATGTATAATGAAGTAAACTTAAACCTACAACACCAAAGAAATTCAGCAGTAAGAAAACAGTCTTCCTCTGATGAGTACAGAAGAACTTGCAATAGGTATTTATCTCACTGAATTAACTTCTCTCTAGTTACAACAGTCCTAGTGGAGTGTCAAGGAATGGGGTTTGGAACACATGGGCTCAAGCTGCATTCAGGCAAAACTCCCATCACAATAACTGGGAATCTTTCCTATAGCTCTGATTCTGAAAACACTTACACATGTGCCTAACTTCAGGCTTAAGTAGCCCTACTGAAGTCCATAGGACCAGATGATTGAAATTAAATCCACATAAATTTGTGGGCTCAGAGCCTAAAGAGGGAACAGAAAACTGAGCCTTGCATGAACAATGGCTCAGAGTTTCCAAGAGGAATTGCTTACAGAAACTCACATTAAGGCTGCAGCGCCTAACTCTTCTAGTCTCTTCATTTGCCCCAGCTATTTCCTGAATAGTTCCAGGCTTCAATGGGCCTGGCAAAAAAGAGATATCCTCAGTGCCTTAACTAACTCCAGAATCCATGAATTATATGACCAGTTTTAATCCAGATCAAGTTCTACACTTTATCAAGTGGCATAAATATCTAATATGGTAATGCTAGACCTGTATTCATTAGTGCTGTAGTTGATGGGGCACATGTTTGTAGTGGTAACACACTGTCATTTAGGAGGGAAAAGATCATTTTGTGACAGGCAAATTATTGCTCTATCTCATTAAGAATGTTATGTTCCTGTGCTGAGTTAAGACATACCAATTGCAAAGTGGTAATCATCATAATATCATCAAGATGTTGCTATATTTGAATATGGTAAGAGCTCACCACCAGCTCAGCCCATTGTCACCTACCAGCCTGGAGTACAGGGAAGCCACTCCTCCACACTGACTCGTACACAGAGGAGAAAAAAAGTAACTACTATGAGAACCTACCAGGAGCTGTGTTTAACAATTTGTTTCTAGAAGTCCATGATTTTACAACTGAAGGGTGGAATATTATGAAAGTTTATGAGCCTGCAAGGAAAAGTGTCTGATTTCTCCAATACTGCAATCTGTCTACGGCATCTTATTACGTGATAGCTGCTACCTGACAAAATTACACAACTCTGCAAGCTTGCATTAGTTATACTAGACTATTTTGACTATGAGAGTGGAAAATGTGGACTCCTTTTCCTGCTAGCCAGCTCAGGCAGTCTTTGTTTAATGAAAACGTGTCCCCTCCTAAAGAACAAGCCTTCAGATGCAGCAGAATTGTCTCTGACAAACACAAATGCCACAAAGGGTTCAAAGTCTCCTACACTGGATGAAATTCTCTCTCACATTAGGAGGTGTAATCACCTAATAAATAGAAAGATGAAAAAACATCTTCTCAGTGATCTTACTGGAATGGGAATTCTTCAGTTATGGATGGTGATGTTTCTAAAGAGATTCCAAGACAGTGCCAAGTGACAGAAAGCATCTCCCTTGTTAAATCTTACTCATAGAACTGCAAGTTCATTTGTGACATTAGAAAAAGGAGTTTTCATCTGCCCCTCAATGCCTTTGAAACTCCTGCAGACATGGAGACACAGAGCTGCACAGCGATCCCTGGGACCTCACAGATCACTAGGTAAGGAAGAAACATGTTATCTTCTTGCAAAGCCTACTCTCTTGGGCACTTGTTGGCCATTTTCTTATTACCTTTTCTCCTACACAACAAAATGACCTCATACAGACTGTAGAGTAAGTACATTTTCCTATGCCCACAACAGCACAGGCACTTCAGTTATGCTGGATCCAAAGGCAGGTAGTTTCTTTCTTGGAGACCCTAATGCAGCCTTCTTCAGTTCTGCCCTAGCAGGGGCTTATCAGTTAGATAAGCCTAAGCTTTACAGTTTTATTTACCTGCAAATTCTGTTTTAATTTACCTATCCCGTATTTAGCAATATCTAATGGTCAAACAGAATTTTTAAGCTTTTAAAACTAAAAGCAAGCTGTCAGTTACTAATGTCAGTTACTAATGTGTTGGCCAATCGTTCAGCTTCACAGCTGAATGATGGCATTCCACCCATTCTGCCTGTGTCCTATTCTTCCATCCATGGTCAATCTCACCTAAACACAGATCCTTGTCCTTCATTGTTTTAGGCTTTCTCCTCCCTCAGCTACACCTGTGGAGAATTAAGCACAAAATAATATGACGAACACAGAATTACTAATCTGTTTCTAGATACTTCTCCACCACTGTCACAGTGGTTTCCCATGATGAACCAGAGGAACCTACTGCCATTAGAAAACTGGAACCAGCATTTCTTTTCCTTGAACATTTCCTCAGGAGTAAAAACAAAATAGGAAAGAAAGAACTGAGGGAATTGGCCTCTATTCTTCTAAATGGATCCTGTGCTTATAGAGACCAGCTGTTTCTCTAGTACAGAATCAGCTGTGTTAGTATCATCTTATTCTGCAAGGAAGTCTTAGAAATGTCTCTGCCTGATGCTAGGGAGAGATGATAGTTCCATCTGACCAAAAGTGGTCCTGAACATCACCTGAGAGTCGAATTGGTCTTAGAAGCAACTCTGTTTCCACACTCTCCTGACTGTATCAGTCTTCTATTGGATTTTGTTGGATCCCTTCTGAAGACAACAGAAACTTGGGACCTGAGACTTCAAATTAGGAATACTGACATCCTTTCCTCCTGGTGATACAGCTAAAATAAACCACATGTAATAGCAATACTTCTAGTATCAGGCATTTTAAATGCAACTAGAATTTCCTGTAAAGGAAGTCAGTTCTTTCACCCTGATTTACTGCAGTGACAAAGGAACCTCCTCCTGATTCACATTACAGTATGTGAATGAAAAATTGGCACCATGTATGTCAAAATGTTACCTGATAGATTCTTCAGAATTGGAGTTTACACCACAAATACTTCTAATGACATCTAAAACCAGAGGAGTGAATTTAAGCATGTAATTCATTAAGAGCAAAACCTTCAAGGCTGAAGGATGTATGTCACTGCTGGGGGATTCCAAAGGAAACTGAATTTTTCACCAGGAATTTAGCACCATAGGAAAATGTGACAGTAGTAATAATACATGGTATTATATACTGCTAGACAAGTTGGATAAATTACATCTGCTACTGAATAGATGTGGAAAGAGTCTGTATTAGAAAACTTCCTGCTGGGTCACAAACATACATCAGTAATGGTTTGTTTTCAGCACAAGAAAAATTGACATTGTCATATTCCAAAGTGAGTGTAAATCGTTTTATTATAAACTCCCTGTTGGTCCCTGTTTAACTGAGAAATCATTCAATCTAAATTTATCTTCCCTCTGCATGGCACTGCTGTGTTGGTATCGCCAAACTCTGCCTCAGTAACAAAACCTCTATTCCCTTAAAAGACAAGACAGGCTGCACTCCTGATCTTCAGCAACCTTGCCATACATTAACTCTTGGTTTGCCCCCACTTTGAGTTGTAATCCAAGGCTCTCAGTTTCACCAAGTCAAGGCTTCATTGTTACTGATTCACAAGACAACCCCTACGAATCTCCACTGTGCTTCACAATTAAGACATTTAAATTTTACATGGATGTATATTAATACATAAATTTGAAAACATAGAACTATTCCCTGTTTACATGACTTCCTCCATGACCCTAGTCCAGATGAGCAATGACACCTACTCCTATTTCTGCCATCCTCCATTCCAATCACTACTGAATGTGACTTCAGAGTAAGCTGGCCTGTTCACACACCACCATAAAATAATCAAATTCAAATGATGTACACAAAAAAGTCGCCTTTGGCATTTTTCACCTTCTCTTACATTTTTAGCATCTGATGGAAACAGAGTAAGTGACAAAGACTCAAAGAAAGCCATGAAACAACCACTCAGCCATCATAGAGGCTCTATTTAGCATGAGAAGGTCTTACTGTTGTCTCCAAGAGCTCCATCAAGGAAAGCTCTGTTGAGATGTAATTTTTCATGCTTAATGCCATGAACTGTCAACCTGAAGCAAAAATCAAACCCACCACACATAATATCACAAGCACCTCTATTATATCAACAAAAGCACAGCTGGGGAAAGTGAATGAATGTGGGTCCACAGTAAATATTTATCTGTTGAAGAGTGTTATACTTGCATTTATTTGTATTGGCAATATTATAGGTTTGATTTTCATAAGTAAACACCTGCCCACATTCAGAGCTGTTGAAAACAAAACAGGAGGATTTCTTTCCTTTTCCTTAGCTGGTCATTACAAAGCAACAACATTTCCTACCCACTCATTTAACCTCTGGGGAACAGGAATATATTTTGTAACTTACCGCACTTCATGGAAACGTGGAGCAATTTGTGTGCTTTCTTTAAGAAAGGACGTTGAAAGGCAGGATGTTACTGGAATATAAGGTGATCCAGTCTTTCCTGTGTCCAGCTTCTCCACACTCTCACTGCCCAAAGAGTGACTTGCAGAGGCAGGCCAAGCCAGGTGATTGGTGCTGTCTCAGAAGAAAGCAGGAAGGCAGAATTGCTTCTCTAATGACGCTAATCAAGGGCATCCTTAAAGCACTTAATTCATTCCTCCTTGACAGGGTTTTCCAGAAGAGTGACTTTCCTTCTGTTCCTTTTTTTTTAAATAAAAAACTAATCCGTGATTTACTGGGTGTGAAAACCAGCATTCCTTCCGAATCTCTTTATAATGGGATTCTTCCAGTTCTTCCACAGCAGGATTTTTATCTGGAGAAAGCAGAAGCCACAAGTGGTGAAAAACAATAGTTTACATCCAGGTGACTGTGAGGTCTTCTTCCAAATTAAGAACGGAGTTTGCACATTATTTTTCTGCAGTATGTAGAATGTAGGTGTTTCTCTGGAAAGTGGGTGTTACACTATGGCTTTCACCCAGCTGAACCTGAATAAGGGTTACTTCCTATGAGAAGAAAGGGAACCTGAGTTTGCCACCATCCTTCTCTCACCTGAGTGCTGGTTTTCAGTTCAGCACCATGTGATGGAGGAGCTGTGAATGTTCCTGAGGCAGCCTGCTGCTCTCCACTGCCAGCCAGTACATCCCAGTTAGTCCAGCTGGGGTTGATTTAAGAAGTCTCAGGTGCAACAATAATGTAGCAGCAGGAACTGAGTCATTGTGGATGCTCTTCTGGACGCAGAACTGCAGCTATGGGCTGAGATCTGTCTTGGGGATGAACTTCCACCAGATCCTGGAAGAGAATTAAAGTAAATCTTCAGCAGAAGCTTCAGCAGCAACCTCAGAAGTTAAGAAAGGGACAGAAGATTTAGCTGTACTCTGAATGTTGGACATGTGTTGTATACTGTATTATCCTGGAGTTCCTCTAGCCTAAAGTGAGATAAAAATTAAGACTATTCGTAATGAAAATCAGTGACAAGTATTCCTGCTACTGGCTTGTCTTTCCTATTGGGAAAAGCAGTATGTGAAATATTACTAGATAGTTTGCAGTAGCTGCATGATAGCTGTTTATTAGGATCCACTGATGTAACTAGGAAGCATAAACACTTCATTTGCCAATAAAACTATTGCTACAGAAAAGCACACATCATCACGGTTATAGTCTTCACAAGGGTATGTTCCAGAGAGATTTACACTGGACTAATCAATAATCTGTGGGTTTTCTGTTAAATAAATCAGTGTCTCATGATACTCAAACATAACTTTAATCTTCCTTTGGACAAGCATCTAAAAACGAAAGGAGAAATGATGCATTTGAATATAACAGCCTTACAGGAAAAATGATTTTCTATTAATCCAAGTCAAGAGCACACCAGAAATGAATCCAAAATGCATTATGCTTAGTGGTAGGATCTCACTTATTCCAAAGCTACCGAAATCAGAAATCTCTTCATGAAGTATAACAAAAAGGAAGAAGGTGTTCACCTTCTGAGAAAAGCAGCACAGACGCCCCATGAAAAGATTAGAGCTGGAAGATGCGAGTTAGGAAACCAATACAGATCAAATAGGAATAAAAAAGAACCAGCACACATTTTATTTCTGAAACCTTTGGAA
Organism: Nestor notabilis; assembly: GCF_000696875.1. Lineage (NCBI taxonomy): Eukaryota > Metazoa > Chordata > Aves > Psittaciformes > Psittacidae > Nestor > Nestor notabilis. The sequence goes on from NW_009931240.1 coordinate 61,185, forward strand.
AAGCACTAGTTAAGAAAAACAAAGGGGAAGAAATCAAAACAAAGCTTGTTTTCTGACAGTCCCCTGCCAGGACCAGAAACATGCAGACAGAATAGAGAAAAGCAGTATCTGAGGATGATCTAAATCCACTGGCAGGCTGCAGAGTGAGTAACTGAAGGGACGTAAAGGTGAAGAACATCCTGAGTGCCAGGACAAATTACTCGTATGTTAATCATTGACTATCTGGGAAAGAATTAAAATGCCATCCACTCTGCAGTGAGCATCATTTCTCGGCTTTATTGTGGTGGAATTATTACTTAAATGGAAAAACATGAAAAAGAGTTTAAAGAAATATCTTTTGCTTCACAATACATTGCAGTGCAATCACAGTTCAACTCCCATGAAGTCCTAACGAGAAGTCCTTTTGTACCTGAATCTCTTGTTCATTTCAAAATTCAGCCACTCAATGTATTTATTTCTATCTGTTCATTTTAAAAAACATGTTTTGAATGAAAATATCCATAAAGGTGAGTTTAATGCCATGCTTTCTAAGGCCTCTCTCCTCCCATCTCCAATTCCATTAATTCTAGCTGTTTGTTACCGCAATAGCTGTTGTGCACTATGAACACTGCGGGGTGGGTGTGAAGGGGTTTGAAAAAGGCATCTGGTTCAAGGTCAGGCTGAGATAAAGCCATAACTTGCTTTAGACTTATCTATGTCTCATCTTAACTGTGTGATATGCCCATCTCTTCTTGTTGAACTGAATTATCTGTTTCTGATACTGTGTATCAGCTGACAGACTTCTCGTTGAGCTTTATTCTTGCCACTGTCATTTCACAATGAAGTATGGAGAAATATCTATCAAGTCTAAGGAAACTTGGGAAGAATTTTACTACATAGTTTTATAGAAAACTGTTTGACAATAATCACTAGTTTTCAAGCACAGGAGCCAGCTAAATATGGGGTTTGCAATAAAATAAGTGCAATTATTCTCAGAGAAGTTTGCGTGTCATTAATTTCCAGTTCATTCTTAACAGTGTCTTGGCATTTTTATGCTAATCCAGACTACTTAAATAGACTCTGCTGTTTGAAGTGCCCTATGCAACATTTGCAAAAGTAACCAATTGGAGAAACAACAGCAACACAAGTTTACACAGGAAAAATCAGCAAGAGAAGAAAAGGCTTTAGGGCCTTTATTTAAGAGAGCCAAACTTCAGAGCAGATGGCTAGGTTTTGAGAAGATTCCAGCTGAATTCTGGAACTAATAGGTAGGAATAGGAACTAATGTTATCCAAGCCACCCAACTTCAAGAGGCTTTCAAAGGTTTCAGCTTTGACCCACTCCAGTGCAGAAGCAATTGTGTTGATTGTAGAATAGTTTTGACTTCCTGCATTACAGAAAGAGCTAACAATGCTCTACCATCAAAAACTGATCAGAGCTCCAAGCTTCAGCTGGAACAGCTCCAGAGATGCTCACATCTGTTTATATACTTCAGTGACCACTGAGTCTCAGTAAAGAAAGGATTGTTTTGATTTTGGTCCTGTTCTACTCTTGTGCCATAACTGTTAAAAGAAATCCTCATCTTCTGCCTCCCACCAACTGTTCTAAAATGTCTTCTACTAAGCACATGTGTTTATTTATGAGAACAGCTTCAAAGGGTTTAAATTCTGTGTTCAGAACAAAGGACACTGTGTTTACCAGTAGATGCCATTTACGTTGCTTCTGCAGCACTCATACCTGACATGCTTTGTCAGAGCTTCTGATTCATAGAACTTAAAAGTTATACCAAAGGACAACCAAGGGCCCAGAAATATCCTAACTGTAAAATACTTGCTTCTGTCTGATTTGGTTTATTCAATTTCTTGATGAAACCTTATTAAAGGAAAGTTAGTCCTTCATTACAAATGTTACACAACATGCAAAACCTGTAAGTTTTGTTATTCGACTACCTTTCTGAGGGCAAAAAGAAACTTTCCTAAAACAAGACTAAAAATTCTTGATGGACTATCCCCCTGCTCTGGTTTCATGCAGCATCTACATATTCAAGGTATGCAAAGTTTAACCCCACACATTATGAAAACTAACATTTAAAATTAATTTATGGTTTAAATGACCTATAAACCCTTTCTTCTGAACCTGGGTGGATGTATCAGTTGCTTAAATATATTCAACACATTTAGCAGAATCCTATCACCTTATTTAATTAAGAATTACCTTTGCCAGCCACAGGAGAATCAGAAGAGCTTTCTTTTGAGTTATTCACAAAGTGGTAAAATAACACATGGAGATACAGCAGCTGACAACATAAGCAGGGTCAGTATTAGGACAAACTGGCCAAAAAGAGCAGCTTTTGGCATAATTTTAATCAGTCCTTGGGTGCATGAAATGTCATGGAGTTTCATATGAAATGAAATGATCCCTTTCTCTTAGCTTATTTCTGTTCCAACTAATCCTCTAACTCTTTATTAAACATTATCTTTACCATCTGCTCTGGGTGAATGTTCAACACCTTGCAGAAGAACTCTGGGCTGATTGGTTTTTATGGGCAACATGATCTGAGTTTTATGCACATAGTTAGGATTATGTCAAGGACAAAAAGGATGAATAATCCATTAACTATAATAAGCAAGAACCCATATCAGTGCAGCTAGAACATGTGTTATGTTTCAAAAACAAAAGATGAATTAGAGATATGTGGATCATAAAATACCCATAACCTAGGACCCTCTCTGTACTAGGGCATCGTTTCTATACATACACACTCCACTAAACAGCATTTCTGGAAGTGATGTTTCAGTCTTGATGAATCAGACTTTTTAGTGCTGAAATGGCATTTCCAAGCCTACAACATGCAAAGAAATAACTCCGCTGAATTGGACGTTTCCTCTAACATAGAACAGATGGTAGCAAAATATCTGCCCCATGCATAGGACTTTCAACCACATCTATACGGTCAATAACAGTACATTACTCTCTTTTCATACTTTCTGTAAGCCTCTAAAATAAATCATCAAGGAACTGCTACCGTTTAAAGTCACAGTCTAAAAATTTACATTTTAAAAAGGACTTGTCAAAGGTTAGTCAAACGTTGCTATCAATTAGATCCAGTTATTGCTTCCACTATTTGGTAACCACAAACATTAAAATAGCATTATAACTATTAATCATAATATTCAGTGTAATGTGCATCATCCTACCAAGACCTCATTTGCCACAGAACACATAATTGTAAGGGTTTGGTTCCTTGCTCACAACATTGCATGCAATTACTCACCTCTTTCACCTTTATGCATCTGTTGTAATAATTTGTCTTCCTTTGGCTAACCTTTCAGACCAAAGTATTTACCCTCTCTTCCACTATAAAGGTTTATGATCCCATAATGAACAACAATTATGATGGTATTTGATCACTGGGTGTTTATAAATGACAGAAAGTATCTGGACAGTATGTCTTCACTTGTACCCTTGCAGGTTTGCACTAGATGTCCTCACAGTATGTTCTAAGCCGTAATGACACACTGCTCTTGTAAACATTTTCAGCAATTTGCAGAGAATTATTTGACCCAGAGTAAGCAGTATACTTCACTGTTACATCATTCTATATGTGCAGGGAAGGGTCAAGGTTTTCTACTGGTGTAAGTCACCTGGCTTCTCTTGATTTCAGTAGAACTATGCTAATTTAAGGCAACAGTGTCATCTGTACTGAAAGAGCCCAAAATAGCACTATATTAGTTGACAAATGATAACCTAGTATCTTTGTTTCCAAGTCCTTTAGCCACAGGCAGCATTCATTGGTAGCAATAGGTAGGCAAGGAAGGATGCAGATCCCAGATGCAGCACCACGCATTTCTTTCCTCTTCCTTTTCCCTCTGCAGGAGTGCTTCACCCAGGAATAAGATGAAATTTCACATTCCTACTTCATCTCAAACACAAGCACGCTGGGGGGTGAAGAAGGAAGTGAAGGGGAACAGTTTAAGGAGTCCTTCTACAGGCATGAGATCCCAGGCTCTAACCATCACCATATTTCAGAGCCACGCTTCACTACTTCGATTAGTTTAAACCTGTGGTATCCAAGTCTCAGATTTAAAGAGCCAGTGAATTCATCAGTTAAATCTATTGTATCTTAGAATCCTTCCATTTCATGGGAATATGTATGTTCCAGTGGAATTAATATGACATAATATGGCACATCTTCTGAGTCCTGTCCACATTTCTGTAGTTGAACATGTTTACGTCACAGAATTTCTCATGTAAGTAACTGCTTAACACACACTAAGAGTTCCTAAACTAACACGTCTTTGTGAATCCCTCAATTCAGAATACAAACACCATTACTAAATGAAAGTCTTCCAAATAAAGGTACACTTAATGTTCAGAGTAAATCCCATTTAAAACAGAATACTTCTATTCCTGAGGGGATAAAAATGAGTTCCAAACACTCAAGTCTTTTCAGAGGTCTAGGCCACTCCTAGGCACTCCTATCAGCTCCCATCCTAACCAAGTGAACTTCAGAGACTTCAGAAGTACAGAATGGAGGTGGTTTTTTCCTGCTCATACTTCCACTGGACATCTTCATATGAAAGAAATCAAATTTACTTTTCAGATGTGCTTGTTGAAGACTGCCAATTTTCAATCCAATAGGAATTTTAAAACAAAAGATAAACTTCATATCATTCTTACCTAGAAAGTGTCTCTCCCCTCCCTAAGTCTTGTTTATGTACGTACATACATACATGCATGATTTAGCTAAGGTAGAAGGACAGATGTAGAAGAGGGAGATGTAGAAGAACCTTCTCCAAAAGAAAAACCTTGAAAGTATAAACAGAGGAAAGCAGAAGAGTTATGTAAAGTGTTAAAGGGAAATAAAGATTTTATACATCTCTTAACTGTTAGCATGAGTAATACACAAAATGGATTTGGTTTAGGTTACCAGCTTTTATCCAGATTATCCAGACTATCAGCATCTGGTTTAAGTCCCCTATGTAACCATCTGTAGTAATGTCACATGAAGGATTAGCCTTATCTGACATTTGTAATGAATATATGGATGGAAGAAGAGGAATGAGTGTGAAATGGAGTACAATTGTTAAAACTTAAAATCAGGTGAAACCATATCTTCATTTCCTGATTCTGATAATAACTATGGGGGGGGGATTGACTTTTCAACCATTAGCATATGTATTAGAAACCCCAATATCCTCATTGATTCTTTACAGAAAAGCAGGCAAATTGAGAAAAAATAATCTAATATATTTTTATATTTGACCTTTTAAATATAACTGGAACATTAAATAAAAATAAAGCCTAATTCTCCATGTTCAGTTATGACAGATGGGTGTGATCACAAAAACATCAAAGGCAAGCTTATCCTAATCCTGTAAAGTGGTAAGTGCCTCCTGAAAGGTCCTGAGTGCCTTCTAATCCTACTGAGGATAGGCTGCAAGTGCATCAAGAGGTAATGGGAGTAGTAACAAGGGTAATAGTGAGCCTTCCTGTCCATGGGAGGCACAATATGCATCAAAAAGATCTAGAATATTAGGAAACAACCCGATTTATCAAAACATAGAGATCTGAAAGTGGAAGATGTATGTTTGTTTTCCACTCTCCATGAGCTTATATTGTATGTACAGCATGGCCTTAGGCAGAGAGCATGCAGCTCTTAATTCAGAAAATCTGGCTTCTCTTCCAGGCTCTGTTATTTGCACAATATTTGCACTCCAGGCCAGTATCTTTACCTCTTGGCATCAGTGTCTTCTTTCCATAAATGGTGAAACTGAATTGAGCTCGACGGATCACTAAGTTGTGCACAAGTGACAAGACGTAAGAATCTGACTGTAATTAGTTCTAATGCATCAGAATGTATGATGAAAGAGCTGAATTTTTGAAGCAGAAAGCAAAACTCAAATTAAATCCCAAGAAATGTTTTGATCTTGGGGGTTTCCCTTTGGTGCAATCAAATATTCAGGATAGAGAAAATGAGAATAAAGGATCCTATAAACTTGAGGCAGGTAGCACTACATTTGGAAGAACAACTGAATTGGAATGACTGTCAGGTCAGGTTCAACAAGAACAATCTTTTCATCATAAGATGGTCAGGTGAGAGGTTTAAATGAAGATTGGGCTGAGTATTTTGAGACTAGGTGGCATGAGAACACAGTAAACAGTGCTGCAGTGGAATGTAAAACAAGGTACATTGTGACAATGCCAACCACTCCTCCCCAGTTTAAGACAAGCCTGCTAAGTCATGAAGCAAAACTTCCTTGTGCAGAGTCACAGATGATATCTAGGGCAGCTCAAGAACTAAGCCTCAGTTTTCTCTTCTCAGTGAAACTCTGGGATGATTCCTATTAGTCATATAATACATGGATATCTCATTTCCTTTGGTGAAATGGCCACAATTAACAGTTGATATTAAACAAAGGCTTCTTCATACATGTATTATTCGATATCACATGCCCATGTGGTAGTTTGGGTTGGGGTTTTTTTTACTGTTACCAGGCAGAATGTCACTAATGACTACCTTTTATAAATTTGTGTGAGCCATTTTTATAGCACATGCTGTATTGGCACCATTGCCCAATACTGCATGCAATTACTTTGTTGTTGCTGTTGTTGCTGAGGGCCAGGCTCTAACAAATTAAATTTAGAGAAGGGAAATAGGCTTATATGCAAATGGAATTAAATGTTGACCCAAGGATAAAACAGCACTGGATTTAGACAGGGCTCTCCCCCCGACTTTTTAACCAATCATTAGATTTAAATCGAGCAGACAGATTCATCTTTGATTTAACTCCACTGTAATCAATGGAACTGAAGTAGGGATGAAGCCAGAGCAATATGGTTTTGACAGGTTTTATGCAATGGCTATCCAGAATGAAGGAGATGAAACAGATTTTTTTTGCTTATAATTTATGAAATTATTTCCCTGTTCTCAAATCCCTACATCAAGGAAATTAGTGCATAAAAATGGATAAAGTAGGCAGCTGCAATGCCAGATACCAACTGCTGACCACAGGCTCTGTACCCATAAACCCAAAGTCAAAGTATTTATCTGACTCACCTGTGATCCAGAAAGAATTCCCTAATGGTGTAAGTACAGCTGGATATTTGCATGGTTTCTCCTCAGTATCACTTGCACTGTGTAAAAACAACAAAGTACATTTAGTGTTTCTATAATATTACTATCACATATAATGTTCTTTGTTGATCTATAGAAGACCTAGACAGAACAAAAACTGTCAGTCTGATCATTGCATTAGACAAGATTTGTATTCCAGTGAACTTTTAGAACCCCTGTTTGCATTTTGTGCCTTTCTTACATGGCTGCTCCTGTACATGGCTTCCTCCCTTACCTGTCTTCACTGGCACTTCTTGTGGAGAGAATAAACTGTTTATCCCAGTACTTTGTAAATTAAGGTAGGACCAAAGGACTCTGGCAACATGCACTGTATATGGAACTAATGAGGAGCTAGGGATCATTGCTCATACCAATCTGTCAGAACCCGATTTTTTTGGCACCTTGTTTTTTGGCACCTAAACCTCTTCATTTTTCTCTCTCTTTCTAGTTTTTTATTACTTCTTTTCAGCTGACAGCTCATTGCTTATTCATTTATTCATTGGTCTTATTTTTGGGGGTGTTGAGGATTCTTTATTCAATGGTGAGTTCAGAGGAATTACAGTTTGTTATTCCACACAGCTACTTCTCTGTATTAAAGCCATCAAGTGATACAGAACTTCTGTACAGGCATGAAGTTTTACCCTTATCATGTCACAGTTTTCATTCTTACATTACTTTCTCCCACACAAAGTTCTAGCTTCTTTTTCACTGTAGAAATATAATGCTATTTCAGGCAACTGCTAATGGTTAACTATTCGTATGTGAGGGAAGCATAACACACTTCCTGAGGCTCCTATGACATGGTCACCATCAGCCAGTTTGCAGATGATCTGGATGAAGTATAAGAGTAGCACAGTGCTTTTTACTTTGACAACCATGGGGTCCCTGGGTCCACAGCAGGAAATTAAGAGAGGTCTATTGGCAAGAAATAAGTCCATGCATTGAAAACATTTGTTAACTGCTACAGCAGAGTTATCCTCAGCTGGCAGAGTAGCCTTGGGACTATAGGTTCTCCAGGCAAAGACAGCAAGGCAGACACATTGCAAAAAGGAAACTAATTTCAAAGCAAGTTTCACTTCAGATCAAATAACCTCAGCAAAGCACCTATTTCCTTTCTACACCTTGGCTAAAAACAAGACAAATACCTAGCATTACACTTCAATTGCTGGGATTACAGGGCTTTGTTTTCTGTAGCAGATCACAGGGGACATAGCAAAACAGTCCTTATCCCTACTATTATACTAAACAAAGGTGCTAGAATCAGGTCTGAAGCACACACAAACATTTCCCCCTTTCCTCTAGCATATGTATTTCCTTCTTCCCCACCCATACAAAGAAAACCCAAACAGATATTTGCTACCAATGCGTTTTGCTTACTGGAGATTTCTGAAAGCATAATCAGAATCACTTTGGCAACGTGCAGTCCTATCAAACTATGACTAACCAGGAGAATTACTGTGGTATCACGTATTTTAATGAAAAGCTAGTTCCAAAAAACCCCAGCTTAACTAAGTTATGGAGACATAACCCAATAAAAAGCAGGGAAACCAACTGCTTTAATAATATACATCCAGCTTTATAGAGAAAGAGAAAATACTACCTTTGCAAGTACTTAACTGTATAACTTGCAAGAAAATTAAGATTTTACAGGTCAGATACTATAACTTCCAGCACATGAAGCATGAAAGCCTGAGTATTCCCCTTTTTTCTAGCAGTAAAGGCTTCAAGTTTTTACCCTGTTCCTACTTGTTACTACCTTCCCATCATTTCTATTTCATTGATTTCAAACACAGAAAATGGTCCCTCAAAATAAAACCTTTTATAGATGTTACAAACTGTATTACAATCCTTCTGGATTTTCATCATGGAAACTGCAGAAACTGCAAGCAATACAACTTTATGCTTACTTTCTGGAGTTCTAGTTCTAAACATTTTGTCCTGTTCAGTGATTCAGTGTGATCTGGTAGTAGCATGCTCTAGAGTATTAATTCTTCAGAGTATTCACTTTTATAAGAAGAAAGCAGAGTTATAGATTATAACTAAGATTAGCATGAATTCAAGGGTCTAAGCAAAACTAAGATACAGGATGTCTGTTACTGAAGAAGTCAAATCAGCATTAAACTCTCCCTTTGAATACTACTAACATTAGTAAGTTTCCAAGTCAAGCACTACAAGCATTTTCTTTTTCTAGTCTTTCAACAGATGAAAAACAAAGAGCATTTTAATGAGAGAAACTTGCATCAGGTCTTATATCCAGGAAAAGAAAAATTCCTGGATTACTCTCAGCCGCATAGAGTAACATTAACAGCTTGAAACACCAAGGTAAGTACTCCACTAATTTTTAGATCTTTCTTCTACTCTAGCTTTGAATTTCTCCTTTTTTGTCTACCAAAATACCCAAATTGATTTGTAGTTCAAGGATGTTATTCTCCATGTGCTTCTTATGCCTGCGAAGAATGAGTTTCAAAACCAGTTAGGGCATTCAAACTGGAAAGAGGCTGTCCATACGATGAGTTAATCGATTCACACACATATTACAGGGTTTTACATTGAAATAATAGATGAAATGAACCCATGCAGTACTCTAAGATGCCTTTCAGCCCTGCGGGGTGACTGGCTGCTGCTCAGTGGAAGCTCTCCGCTGCTCTGGAGCCCCCTGCCGTAACGTGAACACAAACATTGCCGGTGCCAAGGCGACAAGGGCGGCTGCCTTCGCCTGGCCCCTTCATCTGGAAGAGCTACCTAATTAAATCCACAGCTGCCAATGGTGCCCAGCTCTCAGTGATGGCCATAACATCTTGTACTATGAATATTCCCTCTTCATTTTTTCCCAATACTAGAACCTTATCTCATTCTCTCACCCAAACTGAATGATGTTCCTAAGGAAAGTTTTATATTCCTTTGGGAATCAAGCAGTAAGTGAAGAAAAAGCAAAAAAAAAGGATTCAAAATATTCAAGTGTGCAATTAACATAGGAATCAAATAAATATCCAATATAGAATCCAAAACCGGGTTCATGTTGAGAAACCACCCCATTATCAGGTGAGCACCCACAACATAGATAAGAAAAACAAATACAAGTTAAAGGAATCATCCAAACACAGAATCTGAGAAGTATTCAGTGAAAGCTTTTTACCACCTCTAATATGATGAAACACCCAGCTTGCAAATACATAGTCCAAACAGCGGCAGGGGAGAGAGTTACATTTTCAACTCAAGTTAGAATGAACTGTTGGATGGCACTGAACAGTGAAACAGAAGACTCTGGATCCTGTTTGCAGTCTTGACTTGTTATGAAAGCTGAAGGGGTCACCTCTTGGCTCACTGCCTTGGTATCCTTCATTCCCATAATCAGAGCTACAGAAGGTATGGACCAGTTCTCACAGCGGGCACATCTATGCCAAAATCCAAGAAGTGACAGAGGGGTATGAGTGCAAACATTCCCTGACTAGCTTTACTGGCCTGTTCTACTTATCCTAGTGAGATTTGAGTTGCCCCAGTAAGCACTCAGGATATCTGGCAGGTTTCTGCATCCTGTGCTGTAGCCCATGCTTCCTGTCCAAGCCCCTTGCTAAAGTTTCTTTCGGCTGTGCCTCCCAGTCCTTCACTACCACCACTTAATTACAGTGTGCAACAGTCACTTTGTATAGGTGGCACCGTATCTCTTAAGTACCACTTTACACCACATAAAACTAGGTGCTGCTGAAATACAAGTGACTTTCTTGCACTGATGGTTTGCTGTTGATGAACTAGCCCTGCTTTCCTTCAAATTTGGTGTTTAGAAGCACTTCCTGCAATTCTGAGCAATTAATCCCCAGCCACCCAGCGTGTAGATCCTGCAGGTAGTGCACTGAGCACTCAAAGAGCCAGTCCATGCCCTCCACACCGCTCCCTGCAGAACAAACACACACCCATACCCTGCCAGGTAGCAGATGCGCTGCCTCCTTGTGCAAGCACTGCAACTGCCACTGCACAGGTGGTTGGTTAATGCTAACAATATGATGCATATTTCCTGTGCTGAGGGGAACTACATCTTTCAGGAATTGTATCAGGCTCTGGCAAAAAAAAATAACACAGCTAGGGAGAACATATTTCAATATGAGTGAGCTAATTATAATTTTGGCTCCTAAAGCTTTCTAACAGCCAAAATATAAAGTCCAGCTGGCATGTCCTTCCGCCTGCCTGAAGGAAATAACCCCAATTTATAGCATAATCAAAAATCATGTTTCCATATTTTGGGGGTTTTATAAGTTACTGCCAATACATCAGCCTATGGAAAAGCCTCAGCTTGCTTTCCAACTGATAGAGTGCCAGGAAGAAAAAGTTTCAATGTATATACATTTTACTGCCTCTACAGTGGTTTAAAAAGCACACAGGATTGCCTGGCTGGAAGTGAGGGGAAGAGAAATATTAGTCAAGTAAGGACTCTGAATCACATAGTCCTGTGCAATTAAGGGGCCATTGTTAATTTTCAGATTGTCATAAATCCATTGGAGAATTTGAGACAATTCAAAACCCAAATACAATAGAATGAAGAGGGGATTGGGCAATCAGCTGAAATGAAATCCAGCCCACAGAAACAAAATGTTGCAAGGCCCCAGCCCTGAAATATGCTGAGAGAATAAAAAGCATATGGAACTGAGCGACTGTGCACATATAGTCTCTTAAAGACCGTGGTTATTTGGTGTGAAGGCAGAGGGTGTTGCAAAGCTCTGAACACTGTTTCGCTGAGCACCTCAGGTCTCACTTGATTCAATTATATGCTAAGAATATTGGAAGTATCACAGATGTAGAGAGAAGCAGCTGTATGGTTTTCTCTCACTATAGCTGTAGTAAGAAAAAAAGAAGTATTTCTCAGAGAAATACTATAGCACTACTTGTCCTGAAACAGCATTCTAAGTGCACACCTGCAAGGGCAAAGAAATTTTGCTACATCTCATAACCAAAACACTGCACCACAAATAGCAGTTTGCAATGATCAAAACAGCATTCATATGTCTATTTTTAAGTGATGTTTCTTTAGAGATATAATTATGATTTTGATTACTTGTGCATTGGTGTAAACTAAATGAAACATATTCCAGGGTTTATTGAAAAAAAAAAAAAAATAAGGGATCCATTCTCTAAACTATTAAAATGAGCAAATCAAAGCAGAGATTTCAGCACAGCTCTTTAATGTACCTAAAAAGTTTATGCAGTAACCCTCAATGGCTTAAAGCCCAGACATGCAATCTTGATTAGTAATCTTGCAAACCAAGGACAGGAAACCACATTTACTCTTTAGCTGATAGTCGTCTTGTGAGATCTGTAGTACCTGAAGTGATGTAAAGCTTAAGGTCGGCTCAGGTTCTGAGACTGGAAGTGGAACAGGGTATGCCTCCTGCCTTCTGTGGTGCATTGTGACTTGAATGCAGTTTTTCTTCCCCACACTCATCATTTGTATGCTCAGGTATTCAAATCCTTCCCATTTTAAGTCAATTCTTGTCCAAACCATCCTGTCTAACACCAGAATCTAGATGGAGAGGTCTTTGCTAGTCGAGTGCCTGAAGAAACTGCTAGCTTCAGCAAAATTCTGTGACATTCCTGCACCAGTTCAAAAATGTGCAAACTTAAAGCATGCTTTGGATGACAGTGAAGACAGAGTGGAAACCTGCTTCTATACACAGCCTGCTGCTTCAGCCTTTGACCATTCCCTGAGCCTTTACACTATAAAGGCTGTACTTTGAAGTTCCAGTATTTTTCGACCTCCTAGCTCAATCTCTTGCTACATTACCACAACATATATATCTGTTTAAACAGTGAAGCACCTTTCATTCTCCCAGTAGTAATACTTACTTATTTACCAGCAGCTACAGCCGGAACCCTGATTTTTCCTCAGGATCTGTGAGGATTTTCTCTCTTATCAGTTAAATACAAAATTCCATACATCTTTATATCTTGACTGTCTGGGTACCTCAACCACGTGTCCTTTTGAGATAACATTTCCTTAGTAGGTATCAAGTCTGCAGTCAACCAAAGCTGAGGAATAGGAAGCATTCGGGGACAGGAGTCATATAGCAAATTTACTGATAACAGTATACAAGTGAAGGCTGTGGAGCAGTGAAAACAGCCTCCTGCATGCAGAGACAGAAAATGTAAGGCCACTGAGCCACTAGTCTGTGGGTAGTGGCAAGGACAGGGGAAGACCCAACATTCAAAAAGCCATGATCGTCACATGGTGGGAAGGAATGGGCTGGCTTCCACATGGACAATAGCACCAACTAGAGCAACCACCGCTAAGGTATCAGAGGTCTTGACTCAGAGGAGCTCCTGAGGGAGAATGTAGCTCTCCAGGACTGGGGCTGCAGGGATTGCCATGGTCCTCTCCTAGGGTTGGGGCAAGTGGAGGCAGTGTCCTTGCCTGCAGCAGTGAGCTACCAGTGTGTCTGGCAGTGAAGAAAGCTCACTTCATCCTGGACTGGATTAACAGCCTAATCAGCAGGCTGAGAATAGAGCACATCTCTAATACTGTATTTGGATTTGGAATCTCTACCACTAGAAAGGCACTGGTAAACTGGTGACCCATCAACATCAACAGGGCCAGAAATATATATATGTTCTATTTTTAGACATACATTTATTTACATATATATATAAAAAAGAATTCCATGGAGGGTAACTAACTGCATAGACACCACCATAAGCATTTCTTCACTCACAAGTGGCTGTAGGCTAGAAAAATATATAGGTGCGATATTTGATGTATATTTTTGTATTTTTCTCAAGGTGGGGTTTTGTTGTGGGGTTTTTTTACTCCTGTTAGAAATAGGACACTGGGTAGACAGACCTTCAATGTGAAATGAAAGGCTTTACCAGATTATTTTCGACCATGTCAGTAACATGTTAAGTTTACTATCTCAAATACCACATATCAGAATCGAAAAGAAACCAAATAATTAAGAAGGGTTTAAATTAGCTCCTGTTTTCCATAAGGAAAGCATGAAGTTCAGGAGAGTGGGATACAAGATGAGCCATAAGAGAATCAGTCTGCAGACATGGTCCACGAAAGCCTGAGAACTACCAAATCATTCAGTACTCAAAATTGTGTGCAAAATATGAATAAAATATTGATTTCATTAAAAATGTTAAGGACTACTTAATTCAACAACATTTTATATGTTTGCATATTTATTTCCAAATTTGCATATCTGTTTGCATATATCTTGTAAAGCCGAACGTTAATTATACTTTAAAATCATGTATAAATTGTAACCAGGAATGTTGTATGAATTTTTGAAAGAAGAGACACCCTCAAGTACCATTAATTATAAGCTGCCATTTAAAGCACACTGAAGCAGACCTCATATTGAAAAAATATTGAGCCCTTGACAACTAAAAAAAAGGCAGCAAGAGTTATTAACTGGTCTGGTTGATTAAATGGTGTCTCCTACAAGCACAGCATAGATTTGTTTCTCCTCCCTCCAGAGCATGGCTTACTTTCACTCAAAGAGACACATGACAATTTGCTGGCCAGGATAAATCCTGTTCTGTACTGCAAGGGTGATACACTGGTTTATAATTCCTGTTTGGGGCCATTCTCTTTTTGAAGAGAAAACTCTTTTGGAAGTTTTCTTCCTATACAAATGACAGTCAGTAATATGTAACACCAGACAAAACTTCATGGGTTACTCGACTGGACTGGTGTCAAATGAGGTGAGTTGAAGCGATTTTAGCACATGTACCTGAGGTTTGTGAAATTATTCTGAGTAATTTGAAAAGCATTTGCACAAGGTTGAATCTCAAGCAGCTTCCAAAAACCTAAACTTGCTAAATACGTAAGATATGATCATCTGACCACCACTTAAAGTTGCAATGACAGCCAGCCAAATTTCTAACAGTCTTGGATATAAATCCAAGGTCAGGTATCCCAGTAATCATTAAGAGCCAGGAGTTTCCTAAAAACCTGTTCCTTAAGAATACTGCATAAGTTTTATTTGCTCCTTTCAATTTTGAGATGTGTAGAAGATCCATTAATAGTGAAAGAAAAAAATTCAAACTTACAGCTTGGATAGAGGAGACTTGACAAGTTTATTAGTGCAAATCAATGCTGCTGCCCTCAGCAGTTAGCTGCCTCTACAAAAGTTTACCCCCTTAAGCAGGGACAGCAGAAGGGTAAAAATCAACAACTCTCTACTCACTCCAAACTTGATACCTTAATCTACATGAGCAATGAAGCTGAATTTGCATTAATCCACCAGGCTGGAAAGTATATAAACAGAGATACAAACTCAAGCATCTTGTTCTGTTAGCTTTGCCTCAGGGGTGGTAACCTCTGTGAAAGGAGCAGAATGGCAACTAGGAGCAGTTGAGTCCCAAACTTCTGCAAGTAAACAGGACCACCTCCATCAGCCTTAGTGACACTGCACATATAGATCGAATGTGGCCTGTGTAGGTCTGGGCTAACATTAGAACGTTATCAGTCATTCAGAGGCCTTGCTCAAGAAAGGGAACTTTCTTCAAATCTATGGGAACTTCTTTGTGTGATCCGTATTCCCCATTAGAAGTAACAGACCACTACAGTGAGAGGGAGAGCCAAGAGATGCACCGCGGAAACACAATCCTGTGCTTGATTAAGCACTTGGTTAAGATCAGCCACCTTAACCACACAAACCTCTCACTTAGTTCTATGTTCTGTGAGACACCAGTTCTCTGCACATCCTTTTTTCTTCAGCCCATGCTTGAGACTAAGCAAGTGGTTTCCTTAGAGGACAGACATCCTCTAGCACAGAGGACTGTGGTTAACATTTAACCTTGCTTCTACCACCATGCAACTGCTGTTCATATTTGCAGAGTTGAGTTAGATTTGCACTGTATTTTAAGAGCTCTGGATTTATGGTATAATATGTCAGTGGTAAAAAATCAGGGCCAATTTTCTCTGCAGGAACAAAATGTGAAACCCCATGAGTCTGGACTTTCAGTTTTTCCAGATTTTCTCATTTTCCTGACTTTTCTTTCCCTTTTCCCTTCTTCAGAGGGAAATAAATACCCTAATTCCTGTGCCCTTTCATAAAATCACATGCCAACACTTCTAACAGTAACTAAATGGCCATGATTCTTTCTCCCGTATCAGCCACATAAGTATTTAAAACCAAAGGCACAAATGAACAAAATGTACTTTTATCAATATGGCTCTGAGTTGTTAGTAAATATTAATTAACCTGCTGAGATCCTGAGGTCAGCTATATTTTTATATATGTGTGTGTGTGTGTGCACGCGTGCAAAGTAAAGCAAGATAGTAAAGTATAGAGCTTAGAGAACATAGTCTTTAAAGTTAGCAACCAGCACAGCATTAAGCATGGCTGTATAGAACAAAAAACTTCCACCATGGTTAAAAATGCAATGACTAAGTTCCCAGCCATGGGATGCTTTTCTTCCAATGCCCATGTCCTTCACCTATAACCATGGAACATCTGTTTTGAAAATAGGAAAAAGGAAAAGGGTGCTTCTGCTTCTTGAAACTAGAGACGTTCCTACAGATAGGAGAGAAGAGAAGAACCTGACAGGATCCTGTAAATTTCCCAGCTGTAATTTTCCATTCTAATGAGGATTTATAGAGGATGAATTACTACAGTGCTAGACAGGCAACAAATAGTTCTTCCTGATAGATTACACTCTAACAGCAACAAAATGTCATGGTTGAGGCACTAATGAGTATTAGATAACCCATCTGTTTGCAACAGGAGCATCCTCTAATTTCTGTAACAGAAGGACATCATACTGATATTGTTACAGCAAGGTCTAGAACTAGACTGTTTGAAGAACTGGGATCCAAACGCAGGTCTCTGTTGTAAAAGTGCCAATTGCAGGGATAAGCCCAAAACCTGATTCAGTGCTGTGCACTCCTCAAGCTCAGGTATGACTTTAGGTTTCTAAGTATAGAATCCATTTCTTTCACTGAGCTTTCATGATTATAATTATCTATTTAGGTAAATGTGGAAGCAATATGGCAGAATGATTTTAAAAATCATTCAACACATGCTAAACTAATATAGCTCAAACTTTCATTTCCTCTGTTCCTTTATTATGGTTTGCTACTCTGACTCAAAAAAAGCAATTGTATCAAATTTGGGACTCAGTAACTAAGGAGTAGTTGTTAGTGATATTAGTTAATATTGGTTCAGAAACATTACTCTAGTAATTCACAGTTTGTGTCACCTTTGATTAATTTCAGTGTGTTTAGGTAATTCTTTATGGTCTGATAATAATCACTGTAGTTTGGCATATCCAAGACTTACGATACTAGCAGAGGTAAGATAATAGCTAACTAAAATCTTTCTTGATTTTTCAAGACAATCATTTTCTCAAGTGTTTTAGCTGCAAATAGTTTATCTGCAGCCATCACTTCTTCAATTATGCATGAAGTACAAAACTAGAGTAGCTGTTGGGGATTTTCATATGCAGCATGCTTTAGGTGATTGCTTTAAAGTATGGAGCAAAAAGTGGGAGACCTGATAAATGTACGAACTCCTTCCTACTCAGCAGCCTAATGTTCAGTGTGATTCCCAATCAGTGAACGAAATGGATACAGAGGAGAGAGAAATGTAATTTTCTCCTTTTTCAAATTAGAATAAAGTACAGTTACTTCAGAAAAGATTCCTGTCGCAAAGCAGAGGGAATTTTCTAGGATGATTGTCATACCTTGTCATTGTAGTCTTAACAACAGACCATATTCTGATCCCATTTCATGAAGAACTGTGCAAAAGTAAGTTTCAAACTTTACAGGACATTTTGGTCTTGTTGGCAGTTGTAAAAAACCAGGTCTGTACCTACTGCAAATGTGTCTTTACATCATTAAAATGTTAGGTAGCTGTGGTTGGAAATGAGCAACTATCCTGTGCTTTCAGGTACTCTACAATGTGTGTCTCCTGGTCTTGGTTCCTCTAAAGGTACAAAAAAGGCTATGGGCCTTAAAATATAGCCCACCAACCTTTGGACCAGCCTCCTGGCTGCAGTTATTACCATGATAAAAAGAGATCTCAGGCAGAGTTTTCTCCATTGCTTCCATTTTATGGAGAGCAATCTGACCATAACAGTAATCCACAAAGGAAACACAGGACTCCTGCTCTTTTTTTACTGTTTTAGAGAATGCCAAGATGATGTTGTACTACAAGATGCTTAAAAGCTTATTTTTGCTTTTTGACATACAAGGGAGACCGGGTTTTCTTCAACCCTAATTGGAAGGGGATGGAAGTGCTAAACGTTTGTCAAGTTCTTTTCTTTACAACTGTTGTTGCTCAGCATTTGAGGCATATTGAATATACTTTTGTTATACTTGTTAGAAACTCGAAGACAGCATTTTATGTAGTGTATCATCAGTTGCTCAGCAATGGGAATTCTGCCTGGCAAAATATAAGGCTATAATATATTGACAGTTTGTGGTGACATTCCACCTTTTCTTGCACTCTCACATGCACAGAAGGCACTAAACCAACAAAACTCATTCGATAATGCCAGGAAAAGCAGTTTCTAATCTTAAACAGCTTGAGTTTTGCAACTACTAAGGTAATCTAAGTGTGATAATACTACTTCATCCTTGAACACCCTGTTCTGTACTACGTAAGCAGTGATGTCAGCATTGCCAAAGGAAGGTCTGTATGGCCCTTTTAATGATCCTCTGACCTGCTTTCTAAGTGTCACTTTCTCAATGGTCGTAGGAACTCTCACAGCAGAGCCTGTCCAAAACTCAGTAACAATCACCTGATATACTTAACTTTGTATAGCTTTGGGGTTTTTAAACAAACTATGTATTTCATTCTAACATGAAATTAAAACGAGGCTTATGGACACAGAGAGAATATCAGCAATAGGAACCATTCATGAGTTGGATCCAGTAACATTTTTCTGACACATACGGGGCTGGCAGACTCCAAGAAACTCCTTTGCACAGATCTACACTGAGCCATCTGATCAAGGAAGGGGCAGGATCAATGTCACTGTCTATATATAATAGAACAAAGTCTTAATTACACAGAAAAAGATTTTCCTTCTTTTCTTTCCCAACAATGAAATGTTCAGTTTGATGAAGATAAAACCAATGCTACTGGCTTATTTGAAGATCAGTCCATTGTATTTATGGAAAAGGCAGAGTTCTCTTGCTTTGAGAAGTGCCTGTGCAATATATGATGCCAGAGAAAGCCCAGAGCTCAATGATACTTGCTCTTGCCTCTGAAATATGAAAGCATTTATGGCTTTGTAATCTAATTTTCAGATGAGTTTTGCAAGCTAATACATACATCCTCATGTTTCCAAATGTTGTACCAACCTAATTAAAAGGAACAGAAAATGAAGATTGCTTCCTTAATGCAAGGTACTTTCCTAAAAAGATAAGTTTATGAACATATATCCATAGAAATACAGATACCCAAATGTATCCATCCTTAGAATAAATGCTCCAAAGAGGGAACTCTGGAAGTGGGATTTCTCCCCACCTCCCTGTTGGAATCCCCTGGAAACTTTTGTCTCAGTCATGTTCTGCAAATCGTTTCAGCTAGGGGGAGTGCAGTTAACAGTTTTACATTGCTGCACATGAACCTGTTAGCAGCAAACATGAAAGAAACCTCCTAATGAGACCTATAAGAGAAAAAAACCCTCATATTCTGTGCTGATTTTAAATTTATCCATTACTCGATATCCAAGGACCCCAAAATTCATTGTGAAGTTGTAGCAACAAAAGTAAGTATTAGTATCTCACAGAGAAACGTGCCTGACATTTGTTCTTGCAATAGCCATACTCTAAGAACTCTATTGTGAACGTGACATTTGGGGTATTTATTGGGGCAAAAGCTTCCTATCAGTTAAAGCTTGGCTTCCCTGACCCTGTGGCTCCTGGGCAGCAGCACCTCTACCTTCCTGCTTAAGTTTCCTTGGTGAAAGGAAGTCAGAAGCAGTTTCACCATGTCCACCCAGCAGGTTCTGCAAGAACAGAACATTTATTCTTGCCACTTCAATGTAGGCAAGACGAGTGCATCAGCATCCTTTAACTGGCTGAAATAAGGGACCCACAGTTCAGAGTTGGACACATTCTACATATGCATAGCCTGGACATACAACAAAAAAGACAAATACAGGTGGGTCTATAAGCATGGGCTAGATAAAGGTAGCTAGGCACTGAGGTAAGGCTAGTTAAACACTAAAACCTACAGAATGTGTAAACTCTTCCATAGTGAGAATTCGCTGCCAAGCATGCCATAGCCTTAGCTGTGTGTCAGGGCAGGGGGTCTGGTTCAGAGACTACTACAATACTCCTTCAATCCATATTGTAGGAGATTTCTTTTGCTGCCACCTCCCCCTCTGCAAATGAAAACCTCAGGAAAATACACATTACAGCAGGTGACTCATTATATTAGTAGATGCCCTGTATTAAGTTTTATATATGAGAAATCCCATAATTTCAGGGTGCCACTTTAAGAAACAAAGTACACTGAACTTCCATTGTGCTGTGGGAAGCAAAGCTGAACAGCCCATCAGCAGTTATGGTATTACATATGGACTTCTGCTTCCTCCTGGGAGTTGTTTTCCTTAGAAACAAAGCTGATTCCTATTTTCCACTTTGCTGATAGCTCTGGTCCTGTATAGTCTGTACTATGGTAGGAACTACTGTGCACCCTTTCCTCTCCCTCCCACCCCTGCATACCCACACACTTCCTCTTTTCCAGAACAAAAGCCTTTTCCAATTATTTAAGGAACTTGAAAAAATTATATCCCTATCCTTACATAGGGATAAAAATGATGAAATAATTAGTTCCAGAACACACTGTCAATAGCGAAGGTATCATTTTTACCCAAAAGCTACATCCCTACCAACTTTGTGTTTAATCTTAAACTGTCATGAAGAAACAGCTTTTGAGGAAGATGGGCTCATATATCCACTTCTGGTTGCACTACCTGGGGTGAAAACAATTTGATTTCAGAGGATTACATACGCAAGGATTCCATAATCAAACCTTACTATAAATAGTGGTTGTCTTCAGATATTCCCAGTTACTATCTTATGGAACTACCATTTGAGATTTGGTTCACAGTCTGCAAGCAGCAATGACAGAAAAATCAAGACAGGGGAGGTTAGTACAGCTTAGCTGCCAAACTCCTTGAAAATGCACCCTATAACCTTTAGAAAAACAAGCTTCCAATAAACACAAAAAGCAGGTTCCAGTCTATGATCAGGAATTCTCTTATCTCTTAACCCTGGTTCACAGGCTAATGAGACTACTTGGAGAAAACTGCCTGTAAGTGTCTTCCCTTTCTGCTTTCCAGAATTCTGCAGGCTGTATGGCTCATTACAAGTTTCTCATGACACTGACTAGCCCCTGCCATAATCTGTCTCCTTGCTGCCCGTGTGCAGAAACTCCTCACATCACATTAAAGGGCCAGAAGCACAGGGCATTTCAAGAAGGACAAGGAGGTGGCAAAGCTTGCTGACTCTACAGGGAGCAATTGCTGTATTTTAAGGGAAGTATTTCATCTACTCAGGGAGTCTGGAAGATGTACTTTAGATGTACTTTACATTAGGAAGAAATTCTTTACTATTACCCTGTTTAAAACATCCTGGCACACACAGAGAACAAGAGTGGACTACTTGAGATGAGGCACACAGAGCCACAACCTGATCTGTAACCAGCACAAGGCAGTGGAACAGCACTTGATAATCAAGTCTCAGGGCAGGACCAGACGAAGAGCAGAGCTCTTCTTGCCTTACTAGGCAAAGCACCACCATTCCCCTGATTTCTAAATAAATAAATGTTTTATTTGATTATGCCTTTCTTTTTGAAGAATAAGTTCTCAAAACAGCGTGGTGGAGCTTCCGCAGTGCTCACTGCAAGCCTAGTTCAGCTGCCAGTGAATTCAGCAAAAGGATTTTCCTTTTACATTACTGGAGATACAGTAGGCTGCACTGGGCCAAGTTTATAGAATACATCCCTGTATATGTAGTCAAGTTAAAAACAATGACACAGCTCATACAAGTAATGAGAAGTTTGTGCTAGAAATGCTCATAGGAAGGAAGGTGTTCAGGATACAGCTCCGATAGCTTTTGTGGTACAAAATCACCTCAACAAAAAAGAATAAGACTGCATATACTGAACTATAAAAAAAAGGAAGAAAATATACTTTGTTGTATAACAGACAAAACTGGAGTATCTTTGGATACTTCCTTATCACACAAACCCCAAAATCTCATGGAAAAACTCAGTCAGCAGTTTCAATCATCCATCCAGCATGAACCTAAGTGTTTCCTAACAATTTCATAACAATTTGTAATGGTTCTAAAACAATAAAGAGAACACGTCAATTACACCAATACAATAAAGACTTGATTATGCAACTGCTTTGCCTATTTCACTGCAGCAATAAGCAAGCAAATAGAGACTCAACGGAACACAATTTAGCAATCTTATGCTGCAAAAGTATATTCAGTTGTGTTCCTCGTCCAGCTACTTAAAATAAATAATTTTAGTATATCATTACCATCAGGGGATCTTATTTAATGACTTTTCAAAAGCTACATCACTATGATCTTGAGAGTAGTTTCATTGTGTTTCTGCTCCACTCCAGGTTTTAAAGAGAGCTGTTTTGCTCTTAAAAGATGGCACCATACTTTTTATATACCTTTTAGGTGCCCAGCATTCCATTTTTCAGAATTAATAAAATCAGTTATTTCTTTTTTCCTTCTTCGGCAAGAAAAGACACCAACGATGCTCTCTGTGGGGATGACAGGAGGAAAAAGGTACTTTCTATTCACCTACAGGATGTCTACATTTAAGAGAAGGTTTATCTTCCCTGGTTGCTTCTCTCAGAGCCATGTCTATGGCTTCCCACATCACTGTGGGAGAGAACCAACATTTAAAATGTGATTAATTAATGCTGCTTGAAGCATCATCAGGTCATCCTTCATGACCTCTGAGCTGTGTGAGAAGAGGTCACAGAGTACTGGTGCTGGCCAGCAGCCAGTGACAGCATGGCGAGCAGCCAGCCATTCTGCTAGGGTCTGGAGGGGGTTCCGGAGGGAATTTTACTGTTCTTCCCTATTTCCAACTCTACTACAGCCCAAGATCTCCTGCAGAGCTTGCATGTACAGCCTACAGATACACAAGGCTATGCTCCTCTTGCTGGACTTTAGTGTTGTTGACTAACAGTTACTTGTTCACTGAATGCTCTCATAAAGGAACCAAATCAGCAGTAAGATTTTGATACAGTCTCATGCAGCTTAAGCACAAGAACTTCTTTTGGTCAAATCATATCCACACATGACTCTGCAGAACTGGTAACTTAAGGTATTCCTGCTTTCCTTGCAAGCTGAGAAAAACAAATATAGGAATTAACGATACTATCTTGTCTGAGTTTCCTTGTTAGGAGGAAAATCTTCTTTGTTACAGTTTCCTGTACTTTAACCTTCTCACCAATGAATCACCGGATTTGGTCCTGAAGCACTCTGTGGCAAGATTTGGAAAATCTGTATATACATTATGAAATTAAGCTAAGTTACACATGGCTTCCAAGCAAACAAATTCATCAGAGCTTGTATATAAGAGAAACAGGCAGCACGGGTTATGGAGGGGGAGAAAAAAACGCATTTTGGCACGGGACGACAGAAGCAGGCAGTATCACCAATACATCATTCTCTCCTGCATATTTATAAAGATCCGTATGTAAAAGCTCCCCCCACCCAGGCACACAACACACAAAAATGCATAGTTCTTTGGGAAATGGGCTTTGTATAATCTGATAGAAAAACTTTACTGCAGCATACTTGAAAAGAGATTGAAAATTATTGCCCCACTTTGACCATTTCCTGAAATGCACTGCAATATCAGTACAAAGCTGACAGCATCAATCAGGAATCTTCAGAGATGCTTCATTTGATTTTTCAGAAAGATGAGAAAGCAACAAAGTGACTGGACCAAGCAATTCCAGATACTTACAGAACATTAATCAACTTGAAATGAACTCCTTTTGTCTGCAGCTGTAATGGTTTAGAAGACATTTCCTAAACAGATAATATTTTCTTTTCTATTACAACTGATCAAACTCCAAGACTTATATGAGAATTGGGGTTTTTTTTAAACCACCAAACAATAGCAGTACTTTTTTTATTAAAGAGCATGCTTACAAATATGAAATCATGGTAACAGAAGTTCAAATAAAGCTTATTTTTTAAATTCTATCTGACCTTGTAGCTGACAAAACGGTATATGGGTTGAGATTATGAAAGAGCTTCCATTACGTGAAGTTATCTAAGTATTGTTCAGACTGGTTTTCATGATGAAATACTAGCTGAAGTTTGTATTTACTTCATGCACAATCACTTTAACCTTGCTATTTGCACAGCAGATGTCTTCTTCACAAGACTACAGAAGCTATTGACTATAAATCTTGATAAGCTGTTCATTCCTTGCTTGTCAGAGCACTCTAAAAAGTCGCATAAAAGAAAACAATTACTGAACTGAGAGAAATACTAAATGCTGATCCTAGAGTTCTTACAGGGACTTCTGTAGGACTCTGTCCAAGTAAAACCAGCAGAATTAGAACCATTGCAAGAAAGTCATTATACAGAATTCAATTCACTTGTGAAATTTAATTCATATGAATGCCAAAACTGCAGTTACAATTTATTCTAACTGGCACCATTTCTGAAACCTCAATAGTTAAAAAGAAGATGAAATGAGCTGAATTACTATGCTACCTCCTTTATCCTTCCATCTACCCATTCAGTCATCAGCGATACAATGTGTGGCTAAAGTAGGAGTGAAAAAGCTGTATTTCCCATCATATGGGAAAAAGAGAGTGGCCAAGACTGCCAACTCAATAGTTTAAATTAACAAAAGCCTCCACTGAGTGCTTTCCACTATCTCTGGAAACAGTTTTGAAAAGCAGGTTCCATCCATCCCATCCATGTCTGCTTTACTTAGTTGATTAAGGAAGTCTGTCCCCCTTACAAAAATGACACCAAATCAAGACAAGAAGAAGAACTGAGGGCTCAGACCTCCTGTTAACAACAGAAAGGTATGAAGAATACACAGCAGATGGTATTTTGGGCACATGTGTCTTTACAATGATGGCTGAAAAAACCCTAGATGAGGTGGAGTACCCTGCAGAGATGGGAAGAGCATCCCTCATCTGAAGAGTTATGAGCGTGCTCAGGGCAAAGCTTCTAAAAGATCCAAAAAAAGTTTGCCATTTTTGAATCTAAATTAGTTGCCTTCAGGAAACTCCCTATGAGGAGAAAAGTTTCATCTTCTTTATCCCTGTCCACAAGGTGAAACAGAAAGCCACCATTCCTGTTATTTCAGTTGTCTTCTACAGATGAACTATCCAGAAATAGTTCTGCTTTTACTTATGTGATGCTAATGAGCTGCTCCTGAGCTTTCGGAAGTTGATAAGCAGTCAGGCTGTCTTCTAGGGCAAAACTGACTTCCTGTGGGATAGTAATTCACTAATGCTAAGAAGCATCAAAAGATGCACTGTGATTGAGGTTCTTTTCCTACGATACCATGCTTTGCCTTACAATATTCTACAGCCTGTAGACACTTTAGAACAAACAGAAAAGTCATCCACAACTCTACCTGAAAAGAAGACTTAATGGATAAAATAACCAAATAATTGGCCAATCACACAAAAATGCCATATGACAATACCACCTTTAAAGCAGATGTACATAGGGACAGGCCTCAGAAAACAACATTGGAATTCCTGTGTGTATGTTGTTCAGATAATCTGTGTATACTCAGTTCACTAAAGTGGATTTTCTCAATTCATACAGGGGATTCTGCACTAGCAAGACCACAGTCACCATTTGTATGCTGCGGTTCAGTCTCTTTTGCTGTTCTCAAAGCCTTCTGAAAAGCAGAGATTCCCTATAGCATTTTCTGAATGTAAAGAAACAGAAATTATGGAAGCATGCAATCTCTACTACATCCCCTTTAATACTTCATTAGCTATCCAGTCAAAGAGTGAAACCAAGCCAGGTGATATGACTGACTGACCTGACCCATTTGGATTATTTATCACTCTGTTCTCCAAGTGACCACAGAGACTTAACACTAAGTCATGATGAGCGCTATTCTTTGGTTTCTTAGAATCAAAGTGTAACAGATCTGCTGGTCATTTTCCTAGCTCCTCCTCTCAGATTTCTTTTCAGTAAACCAATTCCCATTGATTTTTGCCAGGTCTTCAAGTTTTTACAAAGTTAGAAAAGCACCATATATCTGGTTTATACATATATATATGTAGACATATCTGTTTTCAGATATATCTGTGGTCTCTGAGAGACCTCAGAGTCCACAATTTTTCAAATCCTCATGAGTGGTAGACCCTACTATCTAAGCACCATGATCCAAGTGTTCTTTCATTCCTGC
>NW_009931240.1:87699-100542 GCF_000696875.1 Nestor notabilis
CTGCTGCACACAGTAAAGCAATTGTTTTGAGGCCATTTCAAAGTTACCTCTTGTATGGAAGAGAAGAAAACAGTCATAAGATCAGATATGTAACCTTCTGAGGACAGGAAGTTACATGGTGACAATGATGTAGATGAGCCATTGAACAAGGTTTGTAACTGGAAAGCACTCCTAATAGACCTAAAACCAGCAGACTGAATGTTATGCTGCACATGAAATTCATGATGCAGACCTATTTGCAGGAGAATATGCACAGAAGTGATTATTGTCTTACAGCAAAAAAACATGACATAACGTTATCTTTAAAGAAGACGAATTTCAAACTAAGTTAAACATGATCTACCATCCTTCATGGCAAAGTGTTAGGAAACAAACAGTCTCATTGCTAGAAAGCCACAGGCGTTGTTTCTATTTCTCAGTAAGCCATATGCACTTCCTTTAGCTTTGCTGGACTGCTATACTGCCTCCTTGCACGTTTTTGGAAGGTATCCGAAGTCTGTTAACTGTTAACAGGTACAAGATCATATGATTCAGATGCATCAGCCTTCCAGTCTCCCAGATTGTTCCCAACTTCAGTTCCCAAGAGTAGTTCCCAGCTTTTAAGCTTGGTTTGCACAAGACATACTGATACATATACAGTTGTATCTGTATGTATTTCTCTGCCTTGGTTCCCACAAAGGCTTTTGGGAGGCCTTTAATCAGAGGTTAAATCCCATCTCTCGCATGTTGTGGGCACCAAATATAGGATTTTTCCAGAAAACTGTTACTAAATAGGATCTGTGTGCTTCAGAAGCAAATCCTTTCTTTATGCGGGAGCTTCACCTGACAAGGTTGGTGACAAACCTTTCTTTTTTTAAGTATCATCTTCTCCCCCTCTAGCCCATACTTGTTACAATGTAAACAGTCAATGATTTTCATGCAAGTTGGTCAGTAGCTTTTTCCAGAGATTAGGATACTTCCTACAGCATATTCACTTCACTGACTTAATTCAGATGCTTATGCTTCCAGATAGCACTTCTCCAAACCACACACAGTTCTATGATCTTCATGCTGAGTGCATGCTTAGCTCACAAATTTGCTCTTTGAAAGAGCTTCCACAGAAAAAAAGTAAACTCAGACTTCAGACTAATAAGCACCAGAAGTTTCAAAGGGAAAAACAAACACCAACACTGCTACATTTCCTATGAAACTTAATTCTCCCATGCATACAAGTACCCAAATACACCTCTACTGTCCACAAGGAGCCATCCACAAAGTCCAGTTCTACACTCTAATACACAAATCTAATGCTAAACCTGGAAAGCAGACTGAAATATGCTACTTCTAGTGGATGTTTGCCTTCGGCAATCCCCTGTTCTTTTCTATTCCAAATCAGCTTGCATATTGTAAACCACCTCCTACTACAAGAGAGAAGTGAAAACTTAAACCCCACATTTCTACTTCAGGAGAATAACAAGACAAAATTCAGTTTAAAGAAAAAAAGGAAAGAGAAGCAACTGAAAAAGATAGACTCTTTATACACCTCAGTTTTCTCCTACTGTGCCTGGTTCATATCTCCAGCTGCCAGTCTGTCAAGTCCTACAATAACTGCCGTGATAGAAATCTGCTAAAGAAAATAGGATGCCACAAACAGCCTGTTTAATGAAACAGTGGATAGCTCACATTAGCAATAAACACAGGAAGTGTGAGAAGTCTTAGTAACAGACAAGTAAAGAGATGCTTTTTTGCTCTGTACTTGAGTAGTCCTTTTCGTTGGTTGTCTTTATGATGGAGTGGAGAAATTCAGGACTTTACACATGGATTCACAGGTATGTTAATGCAATACTATGAGATATAATACTATTCCCCCTGTCCAGAATAAGAATGCTTTATTTGGATTCAGATGCTCTGCTTCTAAAGCTTCGATTCATGGGAACATGAATGTGGATGTGGAGAGATTGCTGGACTAGAAATACACATTTCAATATGGACTTCTGCTTTGGTAGCAGAAAACCTGGAAAGAGGCACCAAAATAGCCCATGATCTGTTCTGTAGTCACAGGAGAGATGGATTTCAGATTAGCTACAAAATTGGGACTGACCACAAGGTATCAGAGGTTAAAAAGCCAAAACAAACAAAATGAGTAGAACAATTGAGTCGAATGCTTTTTATCTGTCAGTATGAAAATACATGTAAGACAAAGTCACATGCTTGTTTTCCTTGTTCCCAGTACACACCAGTGAAAAGGACATTGTTTATTTCTGACTAGAGGTGGATCTGAAAGCCAGTCATTTCCAGTTAGCTTAGAGGAGGCCAACTATAGAAACACCACAGCAGATGGAATATCATACTCAATAAGGAACATATGAAGGAAGGTTTGGGACGGGGTTAAACCTGACTGAACTAGAAAAATCCATTTATGGTAAGAATACACTGAAAACAAACAAACAAACGAATTGCCAAAACATTTACATTTGTTTCTTTTGGAGAGACAGCACCTACTTGATAAAAAGGATTGATCAGAAAGATTAGATTTTATTACCAGCCAAAAGGAAAACCTTTAGAGGTGAGCCATGCTGGGATCTAGAATCACTTTTTGATGAAATAGTTAGGTATTTGCCCAATTGAGTCACAGAATCCAGCATTAAGCTTGTGAAATAAAGCAACCTGATAGGGTAAACAATTTAAAACATAAAATGGCACAGGACAGCCTGACAACATCAAAACCCTATAGCCTTGGTCTCATTAAGATAGTGCAAGAGACCAAACCCCTTAGAAATTTGGGAGAAAAGCAGTCTCCAAGTCCAGTACAAAGCTGAAATGATCCAACCACTCTGTAAGTCATCAACTGTCCTATGGCAGTTGTTCAGAGAACAGGGTCAGATGTCTATGAAAAAAACAGAAGAGTATACATTAAATATGCTCCTCCTTAATGCAAAACTTGAGAGACTATTTCCCGAGGCTGCTCTTGTTTGGTTCAGGCTTGAAACAAGTACCTCTCATCAGAAAAATAAGGCATTTTGGATAGGACAAGGAGTACAAGGGTTTGGATAGTTTTCAAGATCAAAATCAGTAGAAAAGGACAAGGCAATTCTAGACGAGAGCAGAACTGCACGAGTACAAATCATCCTAAGGCATACTCTGACAATGTATCTGCCTCAGGAAACAAGAAAGTGTGCAAAGACTCCATATGCATATTTTTAATTCATTCAAAGGAAGTTACTACTGTTTTAAGATAAAACAATCCCCAAACCCTGGAGTGTTCAGTACCATACTAAACACTTCCAAAGTTGGAAATGTAACTAATTGAAAAAACATCCCTTGCAGCTGAGGATCTCACTGACAGAAAAAAGCTATGTTGTCCTTGGCTACCTCCAAGAAGATAACTCAGCATGCAACAAATACAACCATACCCAGATAATCATAGTTCTTTCCTAGCAAGAAATGCGTGCCAGGCTGAGAAAACTGCCATCGGTTAGCTGAGCCATAAGCCATTTCCTACAACTGCCTAACACTGCCTAGCAATTCCCTCCAGGGAATATTGATCTAGGTTTGTAGCATACAGAGACAAAAGCTTGCCAATTGAATCTTGATAACGGATTAAAGATGGGTAATTCTTAAGATGTGATGCAGATAAAATGAAGTAATCTATACCTTGAAAATATTATGAAAACCCCTTCTTTCAAAATAAATACAGGCCAATCGCCAAAGCAATCAGGGCAAGAACATAACCCCCCTCAAAATTACAATACACATTAACTAGCTTCCAACTAGAGAAGATAAATTGGGCTCACTTCCCAATGAAAAGTTTGTTCAGAAATACTAAAATCATGCAACTATGTACGTCAAATGATTTTTCAACAGATAGGATACACATCTGAATTAGCAACACTTACCAAATTCATGTAATGTTAGGGCAAAGGGACTACATAATTTCAAGTGACAAACTGGATGAAAGGCACTACTTCAGACGGCAGCATCCTTGCAACATGTATTCCAAAGTATTTCAAACCATGTAATCATTCAAGCAGCAGTCTTTCTCTCCTCACTTTTGCAAACTTTTTAGTAGCCACCCCCTGCCTTAAAGCTTGAAAGTCACCAGTTAAAAAAAGAGAGTGACTGATACCTCTCAGCTTCCCCAGTCAAACAGAAGGAGGTGCAAAGGCCAAGGCTTTTTGTTCGGTTTTCTGTCAGTGCTGCTGTAGGTGCCAGTACCAGGGAAGGAACTCAACCACAGCAATGCTGATAAAGATTATCTGCAGGAACTACACTTTCAGAAAGAATAACCCAAAATCCACCAGGCATTAGAAGAAGAAAGAGGTGGGGTACACCTAAATGGAGGAGGCCTCAGCTATGCAAGATGAAAAGCACCATTCCAGTTCCCAGCAATGTTTATTATCTGTTCATGCACTATCATCAGGATGTGTTACCTTGTATTTCGAACACTGCAAGTTCGGCCAATAACAGCTGAGGTTAAAATGCATGCTGCAAGGAAACTTTAGTTAGCAAGTAGGGAAGTTATGCAACTGTGGTATTTAACGGGTTCATTTGCCTGGGAAAGGAAGATAGGAACAGTGATCTGCAATTTTAAGTGACCAACCTAATTGGGGAGAGGAAGTCTGGAAAAGTGCACTACAAGGTTTATGTTCCATTATTCAAGTGAATAATAACAACAGTCTTGGAATACATTGCAACTTTTCTAGTCTTACAGAGCAGTTTCTTAACATAAAGGTATTCAGACATGGACTGAGAAGAAGTGAGAACTAATCTACCAGGAAATTAAATGTGTATAATTTTTTTTTTTATGTAGCAGATTAACCAAAAGTGAAAAATGAATTGCAGAAGTAAAAGACATGGAGTCAACAGGTCCAGCACATCCATCGCATTCTTAAGAACAGCCATCTTTTCAATCGAACACTTAAAATTTGCTTTTAAACCATTTTAGTACTTACTCTTTTTCTTGCTTTTCATTTTTAAACATTCTTGGTTTTTTGCAGGACTTCAGCTGCTGGCTGCACAGTTTGGGACTCCATTCAGAAAGAAAACACCAACAGCACTCAACTACCCTGAAACCGATTCACTATTCTATGATCTTTCATTCTTAAGTGCCTCAGTTCCCTGCACAAGGGTTTACAGCAGTGGGCAGAGGGAAATGGGCAAGCTCAGGAGCTCCCTTCTTCTTTGTCAGAATGTGTCTTTTCACGGTGTGCAAAGGAAGAAGGCATCAGAGAAGTCTGAATTAAACCTTTCCTTGAAATCTGTCCTTTTGAATTTTCTCCCTGATTTTGTATGACTGGGAAACACGGGTGGTTTTGCCTTGATTGACATCAGAATTGCAACTGTTTTCAAAGTATACTGACAGAAACAAATCATCCAATTAATCCAACCTTATCATGAAAAGTACAATATCAATGCCAGTCAAGGTTTGAAAGAACCTGCAACAGAAGTTTACCTCATGTTGGAATGCGAGATGTGTCTCAGTATGCTGTACTCGGTACATGATTCACTGCGTATTTTAACTCTTTGCCAAAGAATCCAAGACTTCACCTTTATTGCATTAATTATTTATGCAATTCAGATTCTCCATATTCCCTCCCATCCTCCAAGAGAACTCGAACCAAAGGTATCATGGTACTAAGATGAAATTCTCAAAAGCAGTTCAGACACGTGGACACATGAGGCTTCCTTCCACTGAAGTAAACAGTAAAAATCCCCAGAACTAACTGGAAGGAAAATCAAAGCTTGTACCTTGTCACACATGGAGTTCCCTTGCAGAGAATTTCCCATAGAAAAGGAATTCAGTCTTAAATTCTTAAAAGGAATAATCATTACTAAAGCATAATAATCACTAAAAGAAAAAATATTAGTTTTAGCAGTTTACCACTAGATGGAGCAATTTAATATTAAAATTTCCACTTATACAGACAATCCTCTTCAAGTTTTAGATTTTTCACTAATGCACATTTCCCATCACCCAGTTTGTGGGTTTTTCCTTTTTTTTTATGCTGAGGAAACTTAGAAATACTGTGTCCTTGCAGATTTTGCAAGTAAGAAGTTGCATATGAGTAAAACACAAATGTTCTATATTTTACCTGTACTACAGCAGAGACTGGAAACAGTGGGAGGTAAACTGCAACTCTAAACCACTTCAGTTAAACTATTAATTTCATTTATCCACCAATCTACACCACATAATCTTCAGAAATATTAAGCATTAAGAAATATTAAGCAGTTTATCACAGTATTATGCTCTCCGTTCATCACAGACACCAGAAGAACTTTCTGCCAGCTAAAATTATTCCAGACTAGAAGTCTTAAACCTACCCTGAACTTCAGCCTAACTATCATATATTTAGAATTTTTCTTCATTTTAGTATCAAACCTGAGAATTAAGAAGATTTTATACTGGCACATGAGCAAAAGAGACTCAAAATTTACATCAGTTGAACCTAAGGTCCCTGTAGAACTACAGTGTCTGTGCCAGTACAAGACATTGAACCTATAGCTAGCTACATTTCAAATGTTAACTTCAAGCACCAATTTACAGTTGTTGCTATCCAAAATACTTCCTGGTAATATCCCTCTGTACCTTCTAAAAGGGACATGTATGTTAAAAAACAAGGAAAACAAGTGGTGTTGGTGAATGCAGTTCTGAGGCACCAAAGGAAGGAAATCCTCAATGATTACATGGGGTTTACAATCCTTCTTAAACACTGGATTTGCTGGGAAAAAGGGAAGTAATAAGCAGAGTTAAGGATGGCCCACGAATGGCAACTCTCAACTGACCTCAGCTTCGCCTTTATCTTTTAAAGGACTTCTGTTATATTATACTTATGAAATATTCATGGTTTAAAAGTATTATTTGATAATCTGAATGTTATGAAAACAAGTTATAATATACTGCCTACTGTATCTAAAGTATGCATGCCTCATAATCCAGTATACAACTTCATTACCCTGCTTATTATTGCACTTTTCTAATGTTAAATGAACTTCAAGTTGCATAGCAGGTATAAATAACAACTGGATTTACTGTTATGTTTAGCTGCATGCTGAGAATACAAGCTTTTAATGTCTAGATGTGGTGCTTTCTTCTAAGAATTGTTACTATTCTCTATCGTGATTAATAAAAAAAAACATTAGGCTGCTTATGCAACTCTTAAGGTAATTGTGCACCTCTGTCCTACAGAATTCAGCCATCATTCCAAAGATACTGAGGACATATAATTGATGTGTCCCCCTCATCTCCATCATTATTATGACCACATTCAGTTCAGGTCCAGTTCTCTCCTACCTCAATCAAATAGACTTTAAGGACACTGCTGTTCAAGACTGGCCTACTAGATGGACCTCAGGATGGAGAGAAAGAATATAGGACAACAGGAGGAGGATAAACATTACTATTATTTTATTTTTATATTATTACATTTGGTCTTCATGCTTTGTTCCACCACTGCATTGCTTCCAGTAAGGGGAGTTTGCATGGAGTGTGTGGTGTGCGTAGGGAACAGACAGAAGAAAGCAAAGTACAAGTCAAGAGGGAAAGAATGAGAACACTGAATAAGGCCTTCCATTAGCTAGAGACATTTCTAACACTTGTGTAAAAGCTGCCTACATTAAAGCTAACATGTCAACATTGCAGCAAGCAAAGAGGTAAATGAATGTAGAAAAAATCCTGGTTATCACATTTCAAATACCAACCCAGTACACTTCAGCCCTCTCCTCCATTAACTCCACCTCAGTGTTTGCATCTGGCTGACTGCTCCTTGACAGCATAGATAGAGAAAACAGATTAAGGCTTCAAACCATTTTTCCACATGTTCTTCAGTAGCTTCTAGCCTCATTTGTCTTACAAAGAAGAAACAAGTTTACTAGCTGCAAACTACCTGCTAGGCAGCAAACCAACTCAAAAGTGGTTTATATTTCTAATACAGTATTTCATTATGTGATTATAATAAATGGTTCAAATCAGAGGTTATACTGACAGCATGGGATTTCAGTGAATGCATTTCAAGATTCTTTGAAGCTAGTTAACCCAAATTGATTCAGCTTAGTCCTTTAGATGTGAGAGGTTTCCCTAAAACATAAAACCAGGCTAAACCACAACATTGTTTACAATAAAATGCATTACACTTAAAAAAAATAAATCATTGGCATCTATGTATCTAAGCAAATTAGAGAAGCACAAGAATTTAATTGTTGTTGCTCTTTTGGATACATAATCATTTCACTCTTCAGTCAAAAGAGCCACTCCACAATTAACTTCCCAACTCGTCTCCAGTATAAGAATCTCATCTAAGCCTTTCTAGTTTGTGTGTACTTTCAGGCAACATGAGAAAGACAGCGGATTTATTCACGCAAGAGAGATACTATTCTTACTTCCTCACTTGTGCTTAAACAACAGTTTATTAAGTGGAATCACTGTAACAAGCCATCTCTCAACCACAGGGTTCAACAGCAGTAGGACATGAATCAAAGCACTGTGAAGCTGCACTGAATTACATGAGAGCAAGTTTGTTCGCCACAGCATGAGAATAAAAGAATTGGGGGGGTGAGAAAACACGGACTGAAGATAAGGAAGAGAGAAGGGGAAGCAGTAACATATTTGGTATCAGCAGTAACATTTTTTTAATGTGTCTTTCTCTTGATGCAGTTTGATTGTCAACTGTCATTTTCTCTTGAAAGTTGTTAAGCTCTCTTCTCTCCTGGGGATGTCAGTCCCAGCAGAGCAAGGAGAATGCAATTAGAGCTAGCTATAAACCTGCCTGGTAACTCTTTTCTTCTAAGTGTTCATTAGATGAAGATAGATCTGCCCTTTTAATTCAGAGACATTGCATACTAAGTACAAGTTAATAACTACTTAGGACTTCAACCCCTAACAGAGTTACGTATGTAGGCTACTGTCTCTGAGAGGAGACAAAGACATAGAGAGAAAAAACAGCCATCAAGTTAATCATGACCAAAAATCATTATCATCTAAGACTGAGTGTGAGATGAAGCCTGTTTCAGGATCATTTGGCATGGCTGTTTATAATGTCCACAAACATATTAAAGAAAATTTTAATGTAGGGACACTACATCACCAGACATGGCACTGCAGCTGTGCATGTTTTCATGCAAAGGACTTCCTGTTCCTGTCAGACTTTGCTGTAGATTTCAAACCAGCAAATTAAAATGGGTTGAGGACAACCAAAAGTTCACGAGTCACGCACATCAACTTCCACAACACAGGGTGAGACCACCCTGTCAGTACCATGATGCAGAGGAAAATGGACACAACCTTCTGCCTTTTGCACACTCTGCTGGGAGCTGCTAGCAAATCTGCGGGCTGGTATCACTGGCAGCAACAGACTTTTCCAAAGGCAGGTCAAATCCCACCTGAGAAGCATGCAACAGAGACATCCCTGCAGCAGCCTTTCAAGCACACATCTCCTACTTAGCAAAGATTTCTCTGGGGATGTCCATGTCTGACTCATCCTTTGCAATGCATTTTCCATTCCTCCAAGCGCACACTGGGATTTCAGCTATGCTGTGACTCCCAAACTCTTTGTTTGTTTTGTATTTGCAAAGCCTTTTGTAGGCATTTGATTTTCTTAGAATCACAGAAAGTTGCACACCTTAATGCTGCATGTGAAAATTCTTCCATTATCTCCAGAGCTCCGATTTGTTAATGTCTATTCATAGCAACTTCAGGTCACAACCACCTACATTTCTTCAGCAAGTCAGTCTTCTTCATAACAGGATAACACATTTTGAATCACACTTGAATGCATCTTGCCTTGTTTTTGTAATGAAATAAGGTACTTTAGATTAGTCACCATCTGAATTCATGTGCTTGCAATAGAAAGAAATAAAGGAATGAGACCAGGAACAATCCAAAGGTATAGTTACTTTGCTTGTACTCATCTTACCTATGTTCTTAGAAAATAAGGCCCTGATGTTACCAATGCTGCACCAGTCCCTATTCACTTCAGTGTGTTCAATGGAAGCACAAGAGTCCATCTGTTCAGAGCACATTACAGGAAGACCACAAAGTATGCTAAGCTTGATCCTATAATCAAGTCTAATTAGAATCACTGGGACTTAGCATAGGTGTAAAGATCCATCATGTTGATCCACTTGTAGGATCATAGCCTTAATGTAAAGACACAAAGCATTTTGTTATTACTTCAAATAAGCCAAGTTGATCTCCTTTAAAGAAATGAGGTCTGATCTTACAGCTGGTTCTGCTCAGGTAGTGCACTTCCTCTCCACAGAATTCCACTGACATTAACTGGCGTAAGGCTGATTTTCCTTTATAAGAGAAGGAGGGAAAAGAAGAACAGGAGGCAGCAACAGAATGAACTGCCTTCCCCTGGAGCACTCTTTTTGCACTGACAGCAAGTCTTCCGAAGGTCCCGAATTACTAAAAGAGATAGTTAAGAGATGGTTTGTTGCACTCCACTAATAGCATCTCCCCACCTGGCTAGATGATAACACATCTATACCTAGCCCTGGGTAGTAGTATGCAAACACAGAAATTTTAACTAGAAAGAATTGTGGCAAACTAGCAAGGTTACGATTACATCACAGTATTCCACTCACAGTTGTAAGATAGCTGTGTAATTAAGAGTAATAAAGGAATAGTTTAAGAATATGCAAAATTGCAAGCACCATGAAAGCTAAATAAACTTCCCTTTTCATTTTAGTTTCCTGTTGACATATCACCTCCTTTAACTGGCAGTGGTACATCAGTAAGAGCCTCGAAGAGCTCTCATACTTTCTCTCAGGAACCTTTTCTTACACAGCATTCCCTTTAAGAAATCTGAGTGAAAGGTGGGGAACTAACTTCGAACAAATAATATGGAAGAAGTGAGTTTTCAAGCAAGGAACCAACATTCTCAAGCTAAACACACTAAAACTCAATTTTTTTTCCTTCTGTTCAATGTTGTCTTTATGTAGTAAAACAGCAGCAAGTTGCTGCTCTAAGAAAATATTAATTTCTTTCTTATCTCAAAGTTTAACCTGATCTAGACACATTTCTTCCTCAATCTATTGCAAGACTTATTACTGGAAGCTCTTTAAAGCAAAAGCTTTCTCCTTTTCCCACAATGATTTGACAAACAAAACAGGAATATGAAAAGTACTATTCTTCATTAATATTTTTTTCAACAACTCCAAGCTGAAGTAAACAGACATATACATTCTCTCATCTCCTTTTCCCTGTGCCTCGTAGCTCCAGGATTTGATATGGTTTTCAGGGG
The DNA here is from genome assembly GCF_000696875.1 of Nestor notabilis. Taxonomy (NCBI): domain Eukaryota; kingdom Metazoa; phylum Chordata; class Aves; order Psittaciformes; family Psittacidae; genus Nestor; species Nestor notabilis. The sequence goes on from NW_009931240.1 coordinate 98,922, forward strand.
ATCCAACCTAGAAGGACAACTATGGGAATACAAGAGTAATGCTATGTCCAGAAGTCAGGGAGAACAAACGGTCACATTATTAAAAATCTGCTTGTGTTTCTTTGAATTTGACTTTGACTTTGTCTGAAGACTACACTGTCCTTATTCCTAAGCCAAAGGACTTTAAAGAAAATGCTATCCTAACGTAGACTTGAACAGTGAATATTAGCATTCCCACGTTGGGGGTGTGCTGTGTGTGTTATTTAATGGGCATCAATATTACTTATAAAATTAAATCTTTACCTCACCCCATCAAAAAGGTCACTAACTCCTAGAGCTTGTTCTGTGCCTAGAAAGGTGGTGGTGGTGGGCTGGCCTAGTATTGCTCTGCTCCCACTCACCTGCCAACACTGTGCATGTAGGATGCTATCCAACTTTCTCCTTCCTAAGAGTTTCATTCACCCCATCCCCAAGCACATCTCTAGAGTGTTGTCCTTCCAGAACACATCACTAATTTAAACATGCAAGATTGACCAGAAGCTTAATTTTTCCTGGTAGTGTCTTGCTGGTAGTAAGCATAGTGTCCTTAATCCTCATTTCTATATACACCACCGACTGAAAGCAAGCTCTTCCTTAGATAGTATATAGGACTAGCTAGAGGTATTCTAAAATTTACCCTAGATTTTGCTTACAGGATATTTTAATAAGAGGTTCTCTGCTATGGTCAAGGGTCCACAAGGCATGCTTTGCATCACCTGGAACACTGGAATTCTCAGCTTTTCCAAGTCTTTGGGACAAAGACTTTAGTAATACAACCAGAAGAAAATAAATAATTAAAGGCATTAATTAGCAAATGGTACTGATGTCCTTTCCATTCAGTTTAATTTTCTAGTTAATTGAGTATTGGGAATGAGCTAACAGAATAATGGCTGAAGAAATAGCATTCAGTCATTATAAGGCACGGGCTGAACTCAGGATTCCATATAATGCTAAATTCTTGGACTTACGTACTTAACTGCCTTCTATTTTGGGACTCACTTGGAATGTTCTCTCTTGCTCAGTAATTCACTGTCACAGTACTTAAACGTAGAGCTACAGTTGTCCAGCACTGTCTTGTGCTGAAGGAACAATGGTTAAGGAACAATTCCTCTGGAGGAAGAATGGTTAAATATCAGAGATATAGCTAAGCTAATGTTTTTTCAAACCAGTTCCTCTTTTGATTCCTGTACCACTACACTTCTACCAAAGAATCTAGGACTTTGTCCTTCCAAGTTGTGGGAATACAAAGAAGATTATAGGCCCTTTCTTAACAGGGATAACAATACATTTTAGGCTACACTCAATAGGGAGGCTAGGTTACGCATGCACCAAAGTCAGCTGCCCGTTTTAGGTAGAATCTCAAAGCTTCACTAACTTTGTTCAAGCATCCACTCATGATTCTGGAGGTGGGGGGGACACAACCTTTGTTTCCCTCTGACCACATCTTGTAAAATATACACACGAGCATGTTAACTTCTCCTTTGCCATGGGAGCAGGAGAGGAGATAAGCTGCAGTACTGGACCACATACACACTGACGAGTATACAAAGTCATTAAGCCACAGTAATCTAGTCATTTCTGACTACTTGGATATATAATTATA
>NW_009931241.1:0-25318 GCF_000696875.1 Nestor notabilis
ATATTTATATTTTAAATGGAAGAAACTTTATCAAGCTATGCTTTTGAAATTACCTTATTACTGCAATAAACAATCATTCTCCTAGTCATCCAGAAACTCAGATGCTGGTCTTCTTTATATAGATGTAGAACTGATAAAAAATGAACCTATTGTTTTTTTATGTGATGTGATTTTCTGAAGCTAACAGGCAGATTATAGCAGGGGAGTTTTAATATTTACTAACTTTTCCAAACAACTAATATGATGGTCTGAAGACTATTTAAAATGTGAACACAATGAAATTTTGCTTAGTCAGACATTTATCCTCATCTGTCAGGGGTTTTGGGACTAGATGATCTTTAAAGTGCCTTCTGAGTGAAACCATTCTGATTCTATGATTATATGATCTGCTCATGATATTGGAAGGTAAGATTTTCTCAAATTATATGCAGACTTTCTTGTTATAACCTTTGAAATGCACATAATAAAAGAAAAATCTGACATTAAAAAGCTGTTGATTGAAAGAGGTGACACAACATAGACCTTACTAGTAGAATTTACAGTACATCATGCATGCTTACCATTGAGAAAATGTATCAAACTGCCTTAAGTTCAACTGTGACATTACTTGTGCACCAGAAGAGCTTCAGTGAGAATTCTAAAGGGAGTAAAAAGAAAATGCTTCAGAACTTTCTGGGGTCAGATCCTCCCAATTCCTGTGCCACAGAGGGATCTATAATGCAGCCTAGGGTTTAAATCTGGTCTGTGATCTTCAGGAAGCATAAACCAGAGAAGAATATATCTATGCTTGTAACTTTAGATTAAGAAGAAGAAAAATGGAGAAATCTTTCTTCAGGGGCCTGCCAAGACACATGTTATTTATAGTTCTAAGAACAGTTTCAGATCTATTTTGAAATATTTCCGTAGGGACTCATCTCTAATTTCAAGACTAAAAATTGTTGGGATGGTTCCCCTGTGTTAATGAGCACCTGTACCTTTCTGGGTATCTGGGAGTGCCATTCTCCCTCTATGCTGTCTCATCACATTCCCCAGCACTACTGCACAGGAATATTTCTCCACTGGTCCAGTCCTCTTTATCCTGGTAGTACAGGGAAGCTGGTCTTTCCAGTTGAACAACATTGTGGGAGTCTGAGAGACACTTGCTCACAGATGGACTTCCATACCTATAAACCACATTTCTTTGTGGTTGCTTGCTTGTGAAAGAGAATGAAAGCAGAGTCAGTCAGGGTTCTTTTTATTGTATAGAAAGCCTGACATCTGGCAAGCATCTGGCTGCGAACTCATCAGGAAGGATAGTGGTTAGCATATTTTATGGGTATAGGACCTTTAATCTGCAAGATGGGGTCAGAGCTGACTAGGCATTATGAAATGGGTTGGTATTTACCAGAGGAAGAAGATGGCTTAACAAGTAGAGGCAACCAGAGACCTTCTTTTTCTGTGGGAACTTTTATAAGTACGTTTGGATGACCCAGTACTGTGCTGCCAGCAATAATGGCAATCACAATGACTCAACAATAGAGTGCAGCTCTCCAGTTAGTATGTCTGTGCTTGGCAGAGACACTGAAGATGAGAGCTTGTCATGATTTTGTCTTCTGGATTTCAAATCTGAAAGTAAACTGCTTTATATGTTGTGTTGGCTCCAGGATACAGGTTTCCTTTAGTGGGAAAAAAGCAAAGACTATGTTTGAAGAGAACATGTCTCTTCAAACCTCCACTGGCAGAATTGAGGAAGACAGCCACACTTGAACATACTGGGCCTTACACAGTATTTCAGTTGCTTTTGCTATTGTAAAACTACAGAAAAGCAGAATTTCAGTGCAATGGGGAGATGTTTGTTCTGCTTCTTTAGTGATGGCAGTTTCAGAGAAGGAAAAGTAAGCCATGCTGTAGGATGATTAATAACCTTTAGGGAAAATTTGTGTCCTGTTCCTAATACTGCTTGTGGCAGGAGCAAAACTGCAATGCCATTCTGCATCATCTCAGGCAATGGTGGTATGTGCTAAAACCTTAAGGGATTGTGGGCCAAAATGTTTATTCCTGAAGCAGAAATGTTCTTGCAGATATGTCTCTTGCAGGTACAGGCAGGAGTGGGCATTAAAATGATACCTGATGATGGCAAAACAAACATATGCTGTCTAAAAATTTAGGAACTGCTTCCTGTAACTAGGTTTTCATTCCCCTAAGAATCTCGTTTTGACTGGGAGAAGCCATTAGCAACATTACCTATGGACTATTCCTTGACCTTAAAGTCTGTTACTTAGATTATTCTGCCTTCAGGAAAATAAGGAGGTGCTTCTGCCTTTTTTTTCTTTTTTTTTTTTTTCCTTTCTTTCTGTTCAGGATCCATGCTTCTCCAAGCAGCATTTATTCCTAAATAATGGAATATCTCAGAGGTTAGAATGAGAGGAAAACATTTTGTCTGGAAGGGATGACTAATCAACCCAAATGCCTTTTCAGAGGAGACCAGGTGTGTAGGCAACAAACACATTTATTCCAATTTTTATTTTGCATCATAAAGGTGAATTTGCAGCGGCAATAACAGATTGTTGTTGGGTTTTTTTTTTCATTGTCTCACCCGGGTTTGTGACTGCCTGAAAAAAAGCATTGAATGTATTATAAGGTGGACACACCTTGAGTTTTTATGTCTCAACCAAACATTGTTTGCTCATAAAGACAGGAAATTAAATTTCAGTAGTACAGTTCACCTACAAAGTGGTGGATAAGCATGTAGTTCCTAGTCTATTGCAGTCTATTGCTCTGCTACTACAATTAGCATGAAAGCTGAGAAAATGAGTGAGGGAGATAAATTTGTGACTACCTATCTGGCAGAAGCAAGTAAATGTAAAATGTTTAGTTGATCAGCTATGCATCTTTTGTAAGGAGCCGATCTGAAGTGAACATAAAAAGAAAATACCTGTGGACAGCTTGTAAAAAGTGTCAAATTTAAATCCAGGACTAAAATATTCCTGGGCTTGTTGATAAAGTGGTGCTAAACCTCTAGTGCTTTGCTGCATGAGGTTAGTGGGACTGACTGTCAGGCAGTTCTGTTAATTTGGAGGGCAGATCAGTATTTGCTGTGTCAGTCATAATCTTTGGTGAAGTTAATATCTCAGTTTTAAAAACATGCTTTATTTCTGGCCTCAATAATCTAACTACAATGTTCAGTCTTTACATCATTTTATATCTTTGGGGGGTGCCTTTCCCATGTAAGGCAATGACTGATTGTGAAAAAATGACCTCTTAAACTTTTCTAATTGTAACAGACAGAGCTTCTTGAACTTTTCACTGTAGGACCTACGTTTTAATTCTTTAAACATTACTTCACCTTTTCACTAAACCTCTCCAACTTATCTAAAGTGAACCTAACTAGTCACCTAGTCCAGTCCATGGCTGTTTCAAGCAACTATGTAAAATAACTAAATATAAGCTGTCCTGGGTTCAGCTACAGCAGTCATTTTTTCTCCTTCTTAGTAGCTGGTGCAGTGCTGTGGTTTTGACTTTCAGCCTGGGAACAGCGCTGATAACACCCATGTTTTTAGTTGTTGCTCAGTAATGTTTACTGCAACCAAGGACATTCTCAGCCTCATGTTCTGCCAGGGAGGAGGGGAAGCCGGGAGGAAGCAGAGAAAGGACACCTGACCCAAACTGGCCAAAGGGGTATTCCATACCACAGCACGTCATGCCCAGTATATAAACTGGGAGGAGTTACCCGGAAGGCCCAGATCACTGCTTGGGTTGGTTTGGGTATCAGTTGGCGGGTGCTGAGCAATTATATTCTCTCCCCTTGTTATTTCCCTTATCATTACTATTATTATTGGTACCAGTAGTGGTTTGTATTATACCTTAGTTACTAGACTGTTCTTATCTCAACCCATGGGAGTTACATTCCTCTGATTTTCCTCCCCATCCCTCCAGGAGCGAGGGGAGGAAAAAGTGGGGGGAGTGAGTGAGCGGCTGCGTGGTTCTGAGTTACCGGCTGGGCGTAAACTATGACATAAGCCCATCCAACTGCAGAAACTGAGAGTGGTTGCAATTTTCTACTGTACTTTGTGTGATTTGTAGAGATCTGAGCTCTAAAAAAGAGTTGCCTGAGGAAAATATTTTCTGAAAATGTGGTTATAGAACTAGATTTTCTTTTCCCATCCAGATGTCCACAATGACAAATGATTTGTAAGACACAGCACTTATTAATTTGGCTTTGCAATTTCCTTATAAAAGCTTCTTGAACATCAAAACCAAACCTGTGAAAAAGACAAGTCCCAGGAAGAACAGAAACTCAGACTTAGGAGTGTAAATTTGCAAACAGGTCTTGTCCTCCCAGGGGCACAAATGGAAACCTAAGCACTGAGGTAAAATAGAAATCCAATTTCTACCAACATAGAAAAATGTTCAGATGCACTGCTGGGAATACGGAAGACTAACTTTGTGAGCAGCTGAACAACTGAAACCTGTTTTCCTATGAATTCATGTCCTTTGACAGGAGGTGTAATAGCTGAATTCCACCCATCTTTTCTTCACTAGAGGCATTTCTTCTTGTGTGTTTCCACTAGCTATTCACCAACTTTCAGAAAAGTTGCAGAAACTTAATTGCCCTTCAAGTTTTACTCTTTCAAATTTGTTTGAAATTGTCTATAGATTAAACAGAGGTTATTGTGAAGGAGCTGACAGATGGGTTCATCTTACTGGTCACATCTCCTTTAGAAAGCAGGCCTAAAAGGATAAATAAAGTAAGATTAATGCAAAGAAACCAGAAGCAAATCCCTTTAATTTTCCTCTTTCACTTTCTCTCATTTGCCATTTACACCTTTTCTTGAGTTTGTGTTTCACTCAGTTTTAATATAATTACAAATTTTAAGATGAGCAGTAAATTAAAGTTTTAATACATGTTAACTGGTGACTAGCACTTCATACATTTTTCACTCAAGATCACATTATTTCTTAGGGTTGTTTACAAGAAAGAAATCTAAAATGGGTTAAATCCTTCTGTTACTTTCTGTTCCAGGTGTCAGTATTTCACTAGACACCAGTATGCACAGTTCACTAAATGTTAAATATTCTGTATTGCTAAATGCTCTGTGCAATGTAAATTCTAAATTGAACTACCAAAGCGTAATATCTAAGCACTGAAAAGATTAAGAAAGTGCTGTTCATAACAGATTTGAGAAAAGAAAACCAAGATCATTTGACCATCAATGCAGACCTTTCTGAGAAAGATAGGCTTTATATAATGTTTTTTCTTTGTTGAATTCATCAGAAGTATCAAGCTTTCAGCAAAGACCTAGCAAAATTGGATCTGACTGCCATGTGGTTTAGAGCATGTTCTACTTATGGCTTTCAAAAATGAATGAAGAATGAAAATCATGATTGTGGGCAGATTCTTCCGAAATGTTTTAGCTACCCTTTATTTCATCTCACTCTTCAGCTGCCCAAATCCGGGTAGGAAGATCAAACACCCAGAGAATGACATAGAAAGAGGCATCACAGGGAGAAGGGGACATCCATTTAGACTGATGTAATCACCCAAATACCTCTCCAGCTCAGCTCTAATTGAGGTTGTCATGACTTGGCAGAGCAAAAGCAAATTTTGTTGCTGAAATTTTCATCACTGTTAAGTGAGAGGATTGGTCTTATGTAAGATCATGGAGTGGGTAGCAGAAATGAGGAAGTCATGCTCTTATCTAAGCACCTTATCTTGCATCTGTACAAATAAAAAATTCTGTCCTGACTCCCTTTCTAGGGGCTTCTTTTACAGAACTCTTGCAGGACTGCACAGGAAACTGCCTGGTTGAAGCAGATGTTCGGCTTCACTCACACAAAGGCAGCAGATCCCACTCAACCACTCCTGCATTTTCATTGGAGGAGGATGGGGACACACTGGGCCATCTGAGAAACTCTACCCCTCACTGAGTAGCAGAGTTTCTGGTGTCATTTACTACATATATCAGTGGTAACTGGGGGATAATAGCAGACAGCTTTGCTTTGTAGAAATGAAAAAAAGTATAGAAAGTTGGATGGAAAAAGAGGAAATAATACGGGGGGTCAAAGTACAGATCTGGATCTTTAACAAGCTAGGTATCTTCTTTTTTTTTGTATTTTCTTCTTTAATTTTCTTTTTTTTTTCACTAATTTTGTTTTTTGTTTCAACCTACTTCTAATAAACCAGAATTAATCCCTGATTAGAAGGAATGGGGTTCTAGGTTTTTTCTTCCTCCTTTGTTTATGAAACTCCTGTTGAGCATGGCACTCTGGCATAAAGCTTCCTTCACAGCAGCAGTAAGGAATTCTTTTCACTTCTAGAGCCTGTGAGTTTGGTAAAAGTCTCTTCCTTGCCCTGAGGTCAGTGATGTCTGTAGTTTAATTTAATGCATTAGAGAGAAACAATTAGTTTGCCTGGTGCCTAAACTGCTGCTGAATAAACAACCGCAGAAGCTGAATCTTTAAAAAACTCCTCATGACTTTATTTATCTGGACTCTCAGTTGCCATCCAGATGCAAGAAATCACTTTAGTTCATTTCAATTCTTGCCATTTTCTCAGCATTTTGCTACTTTAGGAGGCAAATAAATGCAGTAGGAAGATACCTATATAAGTGTTCAGCAGCTGGAGGGTTTACAATCTAACTTAAAAAATGCAAGTTAGTTTTCTTGTAGTAATTAATACCAGCAACATCTCTACTAAATGCTTCTGTGTGCCTTGTAGAGATCTTCATGTCTCAGCAGTGGGTTGAAGCTCTGAGGGGCACAGTTTCACTCACCAGCCATGACTTTTGCTGAATGGGTTTGTAAACCTCAGTGAACACTCATAAAACTAAGTCCCAGGCTTCACCACAACTCCTAATTTAAATTCTACAGCAATCAATGTAACCCACACTTTTTATCAGATATAAAATTTATTTTACAGAAGCAAAAAGACTCGAAGCCTTTTAGCTAATAGGATTTTAAGTCTTAAACTGTGGTTAAATGCTCTTGTCCTAACTGCAGAGGTCCCCTCCCTATTGCAAATAGTACCATGGTGGGTTTTTTTTAACACATTCTAAAGGTAAAATCACCACATGATTGAGAATGGTCATTTTTGAGAAAATAAATACCTATTAGCTTGGAGTGGGTACTTGAGGCTTTTCTTCATTAATAAATATTATTTTACTGTGGACCATGTAGAACTATCTGAAAAACCTAGTACTAATGAGAAAAGTAGCAAAGGGAGAGACAATCCAGATTGCCTTCCAATAAACACCAGGGATGTACTTGAGAATTTAGATGTGCCTGTAACTGTAAAAACAGTGTATTCTGGTAAACAATCCAAACTCACTTCAACCACTTGAGGCCCAGGAGAAAAGTGATAGAGTTTCTGTCAAGCCTACACTTGGTGTTATGTTTTGCAGTATTTCAGGAAGAGGCACAGTGATTACTGTTATGCAAAAGAGAAAAAGTACATTTATTTTCATCATAAGAAGGTGAATTTTACATCATTTCCCAACTCATGCAAAGTAACAAAACCCTGCAGTATATGCATGTTTTCTGAGCTACTATCCCACTACTGCTGATAGATAATAAAATTGTGATTTGTTTGGATTAAAACCAGTTAAAAAAAAAAGAAAAGGCACAAAAGAATTCTGTATCATCTGCCAAACAGATGAAGCTAAGATTTTCCCACAAAAGCATACATAGGGTCTGAATAATTTGAGGATGGAGTTGAGAGAGATAATGGGAAAAAAGATTAACAATATGTATTCCAGAGGCTTCCAGCTGGACATGAAATGAAAATAATGACTGTTAGGATGTCAATCTGCTCTTTGATAAATCTCATAATTATTATCAGCTCCATATCTGGTAATAGCCAGCTATGAGAGAAAAATCAAGCTACTTTTATCAACTTACTTTGTCCATTGTCTCTTTGACCTCAGGCTGCTGGAAAATTTTTATTTAAAATTTTTAATTTTTATAAATGTTATTTATGTTGGCCTTTCTCACAGATCTTTTCAGTTTATATTTGATATAATGAGAAAACTGTTTGTTGAATTTTAAAATTGCTATGGTTGATTTCAAAACCATGAACATCTTATCTGTACAGGAAAGAGATCTGTTCTTTATTTGGGTCTAACCTAAAATGCATTGTGTTAATAGAAAAAAAAAAAAGAAGCTGATTTCTTTTCACTTATCCTGTTCTACTGGAATATCTTCTTCAGCTTGACAAAGTTGAGCTGTGCATCCCTGTTAAATTAAGGAGTGGCAAAATTAGGTCCTTTCACATGTAAGCTAAACTGGTGGTAACACACTGCTTATCCCAGCTAAATACAGGAAGAGCAATTGTGCAAACAAGAGGAACTCTCAGTTTTAACTTCAGCTTCATATAGTTTTTACCAGAATGGATGCTCATTGATTTTATTGTTCACACTTATTGTAAAAAGTCAATCAAGGTGAACATTTGATTTTTAAAAGCCATTTTTATATTTCTTATCTCCAGGTCCCCTTGATTTTCAATTCACATGTGCTCTATTAAAAAAATGTCTCTATAAAGTGCTTCACAATTTAGGAGATTGTAATACCCTGAATGTACAAACTCTTCAATTCAGGTACTCATGAAATTGTATTCACTCTCACAACTATAGATGCTCTGAAAATCTAAAGGACAAACATCTCTTATTTCCTGTAGGCACAACTGAAATATTTAAGGTCCCTGACAAAGAAACTGTGCTCACACTTTCAAGACGTTTTGATAAACTAAATAGAAAGTTCTGAGTAAAAATATAATTTTTAGGCTAAAAGTCTTCTTTGCTGTTCAAATTGCTTATTTTTGCAAAATCACATTTGATTCAATAAACAAAACCAGCAGAATTTTACTTGCCAGATATTTATCAAAATAAGCATACTTTTTTGATTATAAAGACAAAGAAAGATAATAATACAGAATTGAAAGTAGTTACAATACAATTTACTAGTAAATAGGCTTTTTTTTTTTTTTAAATCACAGATGCTTTAATATGAGTAAGCTGAGCCTTTGCTTGGCGGTTTAGTTCACATAATCCCTACTGTATTCTTTTTATCCTTCGGGTATGTGTAGATGGAAAACAGGAATCTTGAATTACTATCCTCTGGTTTTTACTTAGTCTTAATCCATGTGGACTTCTTTAATTATTTGATTGTCTTGTTCAGTACTTCACTGTCTCATCATCAGTGAATAGAGCATTATAAAATAGGGTTCTGAAACTGCTATTGGACCTATCATTGCCTAAGAGAAAATTTCTTTTTGGTCAGTTTGGTATATAAACACCTATGTATTAAAATTCATGGGTCATATTTTAGGAAGTTAGATGGCAGCATAGGCAATTTATGTGAAACTGTGTTCCCACCCAGAAAATCAGACAGCAAATCTGCTAGAGGACTGCATATTGTTCGCTCTCAAAGTCTTCCAGCAGTGATTTTCCTTTCTGAACTTTTCCTTGCTCAGTGAGTAATGTTTTGCTTCCCTGAATGCTCCAGAAGCAGGCTGAGAAGGGAGGTATTGAACTGCAGTGAGTCATTCCCAGGCCACTCTCAGTGCAGGCTAAACTGGGGTCTATCATACCAAAGGCTAAGACAAAAAAAGCACAGCTTTTCTTCCTGTTTAGACTGTGAAATTATTTCTGTTGTGGTATTTAAGTAAAGTTTTAGCAATTATTAAAATGGGCCAACAGATTGTAGATAGTTATGTGTCTGTGCCAGCAAGGGTCTATCTCCTTCTGTCTCTTCACCTCCTTCAGGTTTACCTCTCCTAGCAGCCTTCCCACCTTTCAGAACACAAGAATCTGCTTCGTCTCTTTTCCCTTCCCCTTGTCACCCCTAACAGCTACACAGCTCTGCTGCTTTTCAAGCATCCTCTTCAAAAGTCTTCTCCCCATTACAACTCATTTATTTGCACCTCTTCCAGTATGAAACTCCGTTTTGGCTACCCCCTTGTCTTCATCCTCTGGCACCATCTGAGCAGAGCACTGTAGGGATGGGACAGTCATGCTCCAGCAGAGCCATCCTCTGGCTTTTTACATGTGGGAAGTGAAAAAGCAAATGTTTTGCTTATGTTTAAAGCTTACACTGGTAATACATTGTTTTGGTGCTTATTACATTACAAAGTACTCAGTCTTATTCCATTCAATATCTTTCTGGGTTCTAAATTACGTTGCATTTGGTGTTCCATATTTAAACAATAGTCAGCTCTGAGAAAATCTGTGTGCATACAGAGAAGAGGATAGCCTGACAAAGATATTTACTGGATGAATAGTCTGCAGCAAAATATGTAAAACTGAGCTCAGGAAAAATATAAGTGATGTAACTACAGGATGTTTCTTTTTTGACTTGAAAGAGGTTAGTGGCTTAGCTAAAATTTATCCAAATCATGTCTCATAGTTTAGAATTTCTCAAATAGGGATATGATGGTTCTGGATACACCTCAAAAAATCACACCTTCTGAGACAATTACTGTTGCTAAATAGAATAGCTATAAAATTCAAAATATTGGATTAAAAAGTTTTTTCTAAGTTTTATTTAAAATATGTTTATCTTTTGCATGTTTTTATGTACAATATAGTGGCATAGAATAAAAAAGCTAGCAAAATTTAACTCATATTTTAATGTCAATTACTACAAAATCTGAAGTTTTCTGAAATTTGAAAAATTTCTGAAAGTGTAATTAAAATGTAAATGTAGACAAAATGTATGATATTATTTAAAAAAAAATTAAAAAAGATTTCTATTTTCACCCACTGCTGCAACTATGTACTGCATTTGTATATCTAAAATTATATTTAAAATTGAAAAATCATGTAAACTCAAAACTTCTATGATATTTTCAAGACATTAAAAAAAACCAGCAAAGATGCAAAAAATCCTGTGTCTACCCTTAAAACAATAATTATGGAAAAACTATTTTCACATTGCCAAATTATTCAGTTATAGTAGTCATAATTATGCCCCATTGATATTAAATAAATATACTTACATCAACATTACCATTCAGATATCCACATTTCGTCATTAAACATGAGTAAACTAGTATTCAATTTCTCATTAGAATCAAAAACCGTCCAACTGATAATTAAACAAATCAGCAATTAAATTAGATCAAACTATTCAATGGGAAGCCTATAAATAAAAAATCCAACTATTGAAAAGTTACCGCTGTAAATAGAAACTCTATTCTGCAGTTTAGTTCATGTTCACTGTTACTCATCCAGGGATTCAATGGTTTTAAGGGGAGCTTTATTCAGGATATAGAAGGGGGTGAATTATTAGAGGAGTATGAAAATTTTCAGAATTAATGAAAAGTCCAAGAATTAGGATTCACTTGAAGCCTAGACAAGAAAAACGTTCAAATATATTGCCTCCAAAGACAGGAAATTTCAAGCCAGACTGTAAAACTGACATAAAAATTATATCATATGAATACTGGAAAAATTGAATCATGCATGTTGTCTGCACAATTTGAGTTTGATTCATTATCTTCTCAGCTTTTTACTATATTCTCTTTCTTACACACACAAAAATCTGCAAATTCATCCTAGTTAGAGAAGGAACGCTTTTAAACATCTCTGACAAAACAAAATCTTACAGGAAAAAAAGCAGACATGAAATAGCCAATGCCAGAATTGTCATGTAAGTAGTTTTCCTTCCGATCCTGTGCGAATATAAATGCTAGGTCTAGAAGAAGAAACACAGATCCATTTGCTATTAAAATTTCACTCCAGACCATTGTCATCAATCTTTCCTGAGATAAAGATGACTCAAAAGCTACAATGATGATACATAGAACAGGTTAAAATCCAATGAACTATGGACACTAACATTTCTATAGAACTAGAAAATGCTTTAACATGTTTAAAACGGAATTAATGAAGATAGAAAAAAATGGGAATCCTTAACCTAGTGTATAAAAACAGAGATCTATAGCCTCATTTGTCTTTAACACTTGCTGAAATATTGTGATGATGCAGTGAATTATTGTCGCTGTGCTTTCCACACTAACTGTGCAGTTGAAGCTCACTTTCTTCCAGGAATATAACTGACAATGAATGTGGTCAGACAGCATGACATAGAGAAGCTTTGAGTCAGTTCTTTATTAATAGGAAGAACAGTTTCTTCTTCGTCAGGGACCTTAACTATTTTGGTTGTGCCTAGTGGAAAGCAGAGATGTTTGTCCTTTATATTATAAGAACATCCATAGTTTTGAGAGGGAGTGCAATTTCATAAGTACCTAAGAGCTTGGGAGTTTGTACATTCAGGAGGTTATGATCTCCTAAATTCTGAAGTAGCTTAGAGAGAGATTTTTAAAGGCTCTTCAGTGTTAAAAGACTCAGGAGGTGTTCAGTAGGATTTACAAAGTAGAAAAGCATCTAAAGATCCTAAATCTCACACTGGCAATTTCAATAGACATGTACAGGTACTTAAATGTCTCAGTTTCTCAAAAAATGTGTTTCTTTATTCTGCTTATTACTAGAATGTTCAAATTCTTACATGCTTACAGCCACAGAATAACAGAGCACCTAATCACTCTAAATGAGAATTAACTGAGAGTTAGGTCCTTCATCTTCCCAGTCAGTCTGGGTCACAACAGAGGCATGTCTGTATAAGGCAGGTTTAGTAGAATGTGCAGTGGGCATCCTGAAAAATAGCTGTTGTTGGTGACTTCTGAAGGCTATTTGGAAACTCAGATAAGCACAGAAATTTCTGGATCCACTCCCAGATACACTGTTTAAGGGTCATTTGCTAGTAGTCAGGTCTTGATTGCATTGTAAATGGTCACTTAATGATCTTGCCCTATGGTATTTGCCTCCAAATCCATACTGCAACAGAATGGCCACTACTGCAGAAGCAGGAGACACGTGCTGCAGAGCTGCAAACCTAGTTTAAGACAGGTGAACAAAATGCAAGTGAAGTGTAAATAGCCATATTTGCACAAATAACTGACTTTCTGATTAACTAGTCTCATCGTTTGCTTGCTTTTGACATATATTTGCACCTGGGGTGATGCACCATATCTTTTCCTCTATCTGTATTTTGAACCTTGTTGTTAAGCTCTGTTCTAACAGGAACGCCCTACCCTGCATGCTGGCTGTGGTGGTGTGAGCAAACCATTTCCTGTTTGGATTAAATATGATTATTTTCAGCTGATGTAAGCAGTGTGAAGGGAAACATCCAGCAGCAAGTCTAGCACGGCTCCTTGCGGTATTGCTGTGATGGGGTGTTTTCAATGCTTGCCAGTGCATGCCAGGATGTCTTGAAACATGAGGACCCATGCGTGTTTTGGACCACAGTGCAGCTAAAGAAGGTGGCAGTGATGGCAGAGGATAAAACAACAGAACATTCCAGTATCCCACCTTCCATCAGCTAACTGCACTATGTAGTCATGAACACATGACTTCTTTTTTTGTTTGTGTGTATGTGTGTGTACCTTAGTGGCACACTTAGCTGATCTGTTGGAAACTACTTAACTGTCCAGTTTTCATATATATGTAGATTTTATTTGGACAGCATAGCTTTTCTTCTGCTATTTTACACTGAAAAGGGCAGGAAAATGTGCTTGAAAATTAAAAAAGAAATAAAAATAGAAAGAATGAGAGGGAGAATTGTTTTAAGTTTTCATGTTCCTGAATTACTGCACATTTAATACCTCACCCATCTATTAATCCAGCCTTTGCACTTGATGCTTTTTTGTCTTAATACAAATGTCTAGTCCAGCACTCTAAAATGACAGCACAAGGTAAGATGGGGTAGTTTTGCTGAAACCCAAATGTTTGAACACAAGGGGTGTTTGAGATTACAGTGGGAAGTTGCTCTTCTGTCTCTGCAACAATCTCTGAGAAACCAGATGCAGGTGCAATGACAATTATTTGCACAGTATTGTTAAATGAGATTGGGGTTTTTACAGGTTTACAGTGGGGACAGAAGTCCACCAGGAAACAGACTGAAAACCCAATATATCCTCTCCTAAACTTGATTCCATTCTTATTGCCCTCTGGACCAAGCTAAGGCCTCTTTCGAGAGTCTAAGGTTGGTCCATATAGTTTTGTTTAAAGAAATACATGAATAATTTTAAAGGTTTGCCCTGCTTTGGGTGGATCAGTCACTTCCTAGCTTGCATTAGAGCTCACTTCCTCTGCAACCATACTTACGCACCTTACACAGTGTATTCGTAGTTTCTCATGTGCCTTAAAATAGGGAGCTTCTGTAAAAATCTGATGTTATTAAACACTGGATACCACACTGTCAGGTAGAAACACAGGTACATAAATAACATGCAAACAACAAAACATGTTTCTTGAAGAATGACAGTAAGGAGGATGATTTGGGTGCTTTTCCCTTCTTTTTCCCATCTGTTCTCAATTATAAGAAACTCCTCCCACTAGTTTAAAGGAAAAACGTACACCCTGCAAAGGCTCTCATCTCTGTACAATATGGGACATCTGTATGTAACAGATGGGCTTTCAGGTTTCTTCGTCACTAGCTTTATTTCTCAGGATCTATGACTGCAGCACCTAAGATCCTTTTCTCAAGATGCAGAAGCAAACTCAAAATAAAAAGGCCTCACTCTTGCTGTCCCTGTTCCTGAGCTCACATCAGGTGGACAATACAATATCACCTACCATTAAAGTCATTATTTCCAACCATTCAAAACCTGTGAGTTGGGAGAGAAAATTAATTTTCTTTTCAGCTATTGGAAGGAAATTGTTATTGAAAGCTGATTTTTTCTTAAGTTTTTTTTCTTAACAGCAAGGTCTCTGTAAGTGTTCTTGTGGCCACTGTAGTTGGGCCATGCTCAAGGCAGAAAGCTTCTGCCTCAAAGTGAAAAAGTGGTATTATTCATTTCACACTGGGACTTGTGCATATGAGAAGATCCAACACTCCTCACTTGTGTCAACTCTCATCCTGTTCTGAGTCAGACCGACAAGTCCATTGCATGGTCCACGCATGGGGACAACAGAGTTGCCTACCTTCCCATGGGCCTTACCCAAGTGTCAAGCCTCATAGAACACAACAATGGCTTGACTGGACACAGTTTTAAAAAGTACCTAGTGATTTTGAACACCTTATCTTAATACCTGCATAGCAAATTTTATTTGCCTTAAAGGGGTGCTATTCCATAGTGCACATGTGGTCTGAACTTAGAATCCAACAATGCTACCCTAAGATTTTGTTGGGCCTAAAAATACAAACAGGCTGACATTTTGGTCATCTCTCTGTCAGTCTCTTTAAATGGCTTAGAAAATCTGAGGGCTGTGATCCCCCTTCTCCTCTTTCATCTCATCTCTTCCACATTCCTGCATTCTGGGTTTTTTTTTTTCCTGTGTCTAACTCTGTCCCTCAGTTCTTCCTTCCAAGACTTCTCAAATTTTAGGGCTGCCCCTCTTGGCACCCTGTATTTTCCATAAGCCATCCAAGTACTTTGTCTGTTAGTGCACTCATCCTGGCAATACACTTCCCTGCAGTCCAGCAGCATTTTTCTCAACAGCAGCTAAATTTCGTCTACCGCTGCTGTGACTGACAGAAATGTTGCTGTTGAGAGGGAGCTGCAGACCTATTGGGAAAGGACAATCTACTGCTTCCTGTTGTCACACAGTCTCAGGACACTGGCAATCACTCAGTGGAAGCTGGGAAATCTCAGGACTGTTCTGTGGGCAGCTATGAGTCATGTATGAATGAAAAGACATTTAATGATGTAAGATGTGAAGGAAAATTCAAATGAGGATGGGACGTGACCTTTCTTGTGCAACTTACAAAAAGCAGATATTTGTCTAAATAATATGAGGGTTTTTTCAGCCTATAAGACACAGAAAGTAGAGGAGACTTAAACTGGAGAAAGGAAGAAAGAATGGATGAACAGTGGCTATTGAGAAGTGGTTATTGATCGAAGAATAAATGGTTTTGAAATAACATGGGCACAACTGATTAGCTTACAAGGTTACACAGTATATACAATGATGGTAACCTCAAAGCAAACCAAAGTACCAGTGGATCCTGGACTGATTAATAGTTTTGGGCAGTGTTATAGAATTCGTGCCTAAAATAAGTATGTCTAACATTACAGGAGGGCAGAACACAGTGAGTGCTGGTGTTCACTAAATATTACTTGCTGTGAATCCTATATGCCATCATACAGAACACAGATACTGATGGAAGTATCAACACATTGACCATTTCCTTCCCCCTCTTGAATGAAAATGAACGTCTGGAATGGCTATTCTTTTCTACAATCAAAAATAAAAGTAATACAACATTTTCTCTGACTTAAAGTATTCATCAGAAAACAGCAGCTTGTTACTTGCTAGAAATTTTTTTCCAGACTACGTTAACTTTCAAAAAATCCTTCCCTTCCCTTCCCTTCCCTTCCCTTCCCTTCCCTTCCCTTCCCTTCCCTTCCCTTCCCTTCCCTTCCCTTCCCTTCCCTTCCCTTCCCTTCCTCCCCTCCCGTCCCTTCCCTCCCCTCCCCCTCCCTTCCCTTCCCTTCCCTTCCCCTCCCCTCCCATCCCCTCCCCTTCCCTTCCTTTCCCTCTTACAGCAATTGAAGCCTTACAACTTTGTCAAGTAGCAGGGAAAAAAGCTGGTGAGAGTATGGAGCAGATCATTGGCTGAGGTGATGATTGTTCAGCAGTATCATTCTCATACACATTTCAGCACCTGGTGATCATCTTCCTTCTGGGTATTAATAGGAAAATAAACTGGCCATTTCTTATAAGACACCATAATAATGGTGGACACTTATTTTCCCTAAAGGAATTTCTATTCAACAGCCCTTATTTTTGGCAGATCTAGTATCTTTATCTCATTTGAATAACAAGCTAATCCCTTTCTCCTATGGCATATGTGAGTTTAAAGAACAGATATTTTTAATTTTGTTTATAACCTTAGACCATCATATTGACAATGGTACTAGTACAACAGATACTAATTTTTCATGCTGAAGACACTTTTTACTTATTGTCCTTTTAAGAACAGAGGACATCTTAACAATGTTCAGTTTAGTCAAAGAAAAGTGAAGTGTTAATCAGAATTTCCATTATTTTCCAACCAGTGAGTGCAACTGCAGTCCAGGAATATATAAAATAAGGTTCTTGTTGACTATTATTCTGTAGTCATATTAGTGGCTTACTGGATTTCATGTTTACTTGAGAGTTTGTGTTGGCAATTTTTTATTGAGGATTCAGCCTCTTTCGTTGTGGGCTTCACTAGGCACTTCAAACAAGAACATGCCTGGGAAAAACACAGTGCATACTATCTTCTGTGAGTTATTCGGGCAGATGTACAAGTGGTATTATTTATGCTTTACGTTAACACATATATACCACATTTGAAGTGAGACAGTGTGGCAAGAGTGCAAGATTACAAATGGTTTTCATAGCTCACCATTTCCCAGAGGGTTTGCTTGCACCTGTTTTTTACCACAAAAAGGACGTTAAACTTTCTGATATGTGACCAAGTTACAAATGAAAGATCTTTAAGATAAAAAGTGATATGATTGACTTAAAAGGTCAAAATTTAATATTTTCGTCTGTCAGTTTATGGTGTGATAATTTCACAGGAACATCAAAGATACTGCATGACCTCCCAGCACATATTTCTCACCTTGAGTGGCTTGTGGCTCTCCTCAGATTTCATGGTCCATCAGCGCACACTTCAGCTGTGCTCCTTTAATAACAGCATAGCAGGTTAACAGAGCATTTATCTTCCCTGATACTTGACTTGCTGGAGTGTAGTTTTTACAGCCAGTATTAGGGAATGGTTTGCTGCTCTGCCCATTGCCCTCAGGAAAGAGGCAGGAGGGCTTTAAAACAGCACAGGATTAATTTTGAAGCTTTTCCAACAAATCAGTCAGTTGAGGAATTGCTGTTAACTTGTGTAAATTAGCAGACAGGACTTAACTCTTGAATGTCAGGAGCCTGATTTGAGACCAAAACCCAGCAAACTCACTAGATTTCCAAGAGGAGCTATGCAGCACTTCATTTTTTAGCTGTAAAGTAACTCAGTGTCATTCACATCTCATCCAAGCAATCTTCTTTCATATGCAGAAATATAGTTGGAGAAGTGAGATTAGAAACTGCATCCAAAAAATCTAGTAAAGTGCTGAGATCTTCCTCCTGCAACCCAATAGGAAGGAAATGGGGTAAGTCCTGAATCATCCATGCTGCATTATGGTCCCCATATGGTGGTCTTTTAAGTGGGAAGAGGGAGACCTGGATGAGATGGTCCTGTTCATTGTTGGGTCTTCAGTATTATTACAGAAGAACAGAATTGTGTCTGCAAGGATCTAGGCAATCGTGTACTGCTTTTCTGCAAGCAGCCTCCTTTCCTCATCTCATGGTTCTCCATTTGTAAAACACTGTGTCCAAAACATCAGTATGTATCTTACAGGGCTAGCAGGAGTGTGAATAAAGAGGACTTCAGTATTTGGGAGATAGTCAGGGAGGATGCAACACAAGAGTATTCCTGGAGTTAAAGAGGAAGGGCTGTACATACAATCATGTACATGGCATGTGATGTGAAATCATGCACCATGGAGTCCAGAGGTTTTGGGAAGGAGTGAGAGGGTTGGGGAAAGAAGATAACACAGTCTGTTTTAGTGTCTTCACCAGCTCCCCAGATCACACATCCACCCACCCATCACTCTGCCTAGCTATTCTTGTCCAGATATACCTATGTTCTTCTCAGTACTTCTAGTCCAGTTCTATTACTCCTCTTTTCCTCTCACCCTCACCCCTGAACATGAGAGCACAAAATATAACCAAGGTGAGGTACACTGTAGGAAAATGACCTCAACACCTCCTCCCTTCCCCCAGTTTCCTTTATCTTAAAAAATACTAGAACAGTAGCAAGAATAATGATGGATTTGCTATCTACCTGCTACATTGTAAGCATTCTGATCCTGTAGCAATCTTCACTTGGGGAGATTTGCTGGTTTGCAGTCTAAGGGGAAAAAATTCCAGGTTAAGAGAAGATTTTGCATCCCTGTAATACAACAATGGAAATTCATCCAGTGATTAATCCAGGATATGATACAACTTGTTTTTGGTATGCTAGGGAGCAAAGGAGGGGGCCAGCATAGGGAAAAGAGAAGCATTTAAGCATGTGCAGTTGCTTTTTTTCATAAGGTTTTTTATAACATTTTTACACAATAGGCAGAAATTGCTCCTAAAGAGTCATTCTAGTCTATTGGGTAATTAATATGCATATTAAAAAATTCTAAATATATATTTAATCAACTGGCTACATAAAATGCCTGAAGCCCTGAATACATATGAACCCAGTAGACCAGAACAGCTGAAAAAAAGCTTGTTCTAGGCTCTGGGGGTACATTCTGTAGAGTTTGCTTTTAAAATAGGTCTAAGAGCCTAGAAAAGACTGAAAGAAGCTGGAACAGTTTTAAAGAAAAGTCCTTTCTTTTCAGGTCATGGACATAATCTGTATTGAGGCAACAGAAGGAAATGGGAGTGTTTGTTTGGAAGGGTACTCTAATAATTAAGGTAGTGGCCCCGGACATAACTCCTTTAGATGCTCTTCTAGGAAAATGCAGCTGTGAACCTCATCTAGCCCATTAACTTCAATTGTTCCTCAGTTTCCCTTTTTGTAAAATGGGAATAACAACATTTAACCTTTTTTACATCCTTGTGAAGTGTGTTAAAGAGAAATATTCAAAGGTATAAAAGTGAAAGATAAATTCTCAGGTCTCATTGAAAACCAGGTGAAGGAGTCATTGTGAATGCCCTTCATGGCCTTGAAAATCTCACCTTTATTTTATTGATGGCTATAACGCACTTTGAGACCTTTGTAGGAAAGATGTTATAGATGTGCAAAGCTGCTAAGGAAGATGGAGTAAAAATTAACTAAAAGGTCAACTTCAGAAACAAAGGAATATGAGTGTAACCTATGGCAAATACCTGGAAGGCTACACATGGGAATATGGGAGTATGAAGTCAAATTATGCCTGTAGATAATTCCGAGTCAAAGATGGTATTCTGCAAATATAACAGCAGAAGAAGGTGACCTATGGCATCTCAGGAGGCCAGAAACTGGTCACTCAGTCTCCATACAATCCATATGTGGAAAGTTTCTCTGACCACTCTAATGTGGATCATCTCAATGAACACCCTCTTAGTGGTCATCTTTTCCTTTCTAGAAACTACCAAGTTTCTCTCCAATAGCCCCTAGTCATGGAAGAACCAAGACTTTTATAATTTCAGCTCTATATTTATTTGCTCAGTAGTCTTGGATTTCATTTCATGGTCAAAAATCCACCATAATTTCCCCAAATAACTCAATAATAATAATAACCCCCAATAAGCATCACCTCTTTAAACTGCTCTCATGCAATCTGAAGTGAAGCTGTAGCAACACAGTGGATTCTTGGGAAATGTTTTGGACCTGAAGAGGCCTAAATTTATGTTAGTGCTTTTATTTCTCCATCACTCAACTTTGTTTCCTACTTTCCATCGCTCTGCAGTGGAACAATCTCAAAAAGTAGGTCTGAGAGCAGACTAAAATAGAGAGTCTTATCCACAGGCAACAAAATAACAACTTTTAAAGGCACTTGAAAAATATTGTGAAGAATGACAGTAATAATTCCAGGGCTATTTAGGTATTAAGTTGAAAACAGCAAACCACATTAAATTTAAGCCATTTAAAAGCTAAGCTTAACTGGAAAGTTAAAAATTAGAAAATACAAATTAATTTTTATTGGTTTGTTTTAGAAGAGGTTTCTAAAAGGACAAATAGTAGATCAAATCTCCCCCCCACCCCAAAGGAAAAAAAAAAAAAAAAAAAAAAAAATAAAGACTTACTATGATCAGGTAAAAGATTATGGAGGTGTTGAAAATAAGAACTTAGTTTAGGACAATTTCCTTTTTATTACCAAGATGAGCTATGATAATTAAGGTTTTGTAAACTATGGCTTACAGCCTTCTGGATATATTCTCACCACATCCACAAGAAAGATCTTTGTCTCATAGAAGCAACAGCATAAACAATTAAAGAGGCCTAGATGAGTGCATCATACAACCGTATTGGTCAGGATAATTATTGTACTTGTTAACTTGTAAGTTTTAATAGCACGAATGGTTTATTAATCTATTTTCATGTAGGATGATCTTCACACAAGCAATTATCAGCTAGTACTTGCAGGTAGCAAAAAGGAAATGGATTCACACAAGAATTTGAATACACACAATTGAAAAGATGTTACAGATTCAGTCAAGAAAATAATTTTGTTCATTGATGAAATGTGTAAGTGGAGCAGAAAAATAGTCTGAACTATTTGGTCTTCCTCCTGCAATATTTGTAATGGCACACCAGGGTTCTTTCACAGCCAGCTTATAGGAAGACTCATGTGTTTATGGAGGGAATTGTGAGAGGTAAACAGGAGTCAACTGATCACTGCAGTCTCTCTTAGCTGGGAAATTCTAGCAAGAATCATTTCAGAGTTAAGTAACCTAACACGAGTTCAAAGTGGGGAAAAAGGTGTTTTGATTATTTCCCTTTGTAATTGTGCAGGAATCTTTGTATAATTAAAGCATTAGCATAAAAACAACCTAAAAGGGCTGTTTAAAAAAAGAGAGGAACATGTTTAGGTAAAGCCTTAAAAACAAGGACACAATGTTTACATTTAAAGTAGTGTTGGAGGGAAACAGAATTTGGTTTAAAGGGTGGAGTTGACCTAGGTAGACCTTTAGGTGAGAGAGAGTGTAAGCATGGTATTAAGGCTTTACACGACAGAGTCAGGAGCTGGTACAAGGTGCTCCCACTGAATGAAATGTTAACTCGCTGGACAGAGAAAATTCCTAGAGTCTAGTATGTGACCGAGAATAGCGTATTACAGATAGATTATGTATAGACAGACTTCAATAGTCACAGGAACTACAGTTTACATGCCCCAACTCTTCTAGGATAAATTAGGACAAAATGAGAAACACGTATACAATCAGAGGCACTTTCTCATTCTACTACTTGCTCAGCTGTAATGGAATGTGAAAGTGGGTAGAAGTGATCTTGTACGATTCAGACTTCATTCAGCAAATTTGTTCAGTGCAGTTACTACTAATTCTAAAGCAGTAAAAATAACTCTGGGAATATCTTCATCTTATTTCCTCCTAAATTAAGAGTGCTGATATTTGTAAAAAGCAATCAGGAAGGTGGTTCTTTTGAGGGTTTAAAATTATATTATAAAACAATTATTGAGGGAAAAAAACATTTTTCTTGAATTCAAGTAATAATATCAAGTCAGATACATAAGGATCCTTTCATTTTCAGTTGACATTGGTGAAGTAGGAGGAAAAGTTAAATGAAGATCCCTAGAAAGTTTGGGTAAACATTCAAGTGCTTTAATTCTTCTGTGGAGCAAATTGATCTCAGAGGTTCCTTGTACATTCGTTCATGGAGAAGGTTACACAGATCTCTTGGCTAGATGCATGGTCACTATAGTGGAGGATAAGGACTCTCATACTGGCAAATCAGAAAACGGATTGGCCAGACAAACACTGACATAACCTAGGCCTCATAAATCTGTCACATTCTACCCTGTGTTGGTTTATATGCCTGGAGTTTAAAAGTGGTCTAATATTTTCTTTTTCAGCTGGGTGGAGGAAAAGGAAATTCACTTTTTGAACAAGACCTAGATAGAAGCAGTAAAACCTGAGTATATGTCTGTGGCCACACTAAAAATGACTCCCTGAGAACAGGGGGTTGTAATGGGAGTGCTGACACAATCTGATTCCTACCTATCACTTTGCAAGCTGTGCTGTTATAATAAGAAGAAAAGGTTGTGTCTTTAGTGGAAAACTGGTGGAAGTTAGTAACGCTGGGTGAAAATATGCAGCTCATTTAAAGGAGAAGAAACTAACAAAGTAAATGAATCGCATAAAAAAGATAAAAAAAAAAAATAAAAAAAAGACAACTAGGCCAGGAATGAAAGACATGTAAAATATAAGGGAAGGAGAATTTTTTACCCCATTCAGCATACCTTGAGAACCTGATTGTCATCCAGTTAGAGGCTGATAGAGGGTTTGATTATTACAAGCAAAAGGGCTTGGTTCCAGTCACTAATCGGGGAGGTATGAAAACTGTGTGGGTCCCTAGAGGTTTCTTCAGCTTCTGTGTCTGCATGACCAGGTGTTCCTGCATAGTTAGTTCCAGGACAACTGTGTCCTCAATTATTACAGCTAATTGTAAATAAGACCATACAAGCTAAGGATCCTGCTTGCTCAGTAGGGGCTTGCCCTAAAATAAGAGTGTACAAGAGCAGCTAGCCCCATATGTTATGCAGTTGATTGTTTTTAAACAGGACCCCTGAGCTAGTTTGAATAGCCTGGGTGATAAGTGTCTCCACAGCAGGCTTATAAGGGAAAAAGGAAAATCTTTCCCTTGAGCAGTGGATTGACTGCAAAGACATTCAGAACAGGCTACTGCAATTGAGGCCCGCAGCGGCAGTCTGAGGGCTCAATACAGTGATGGCAGATCCACACGGCCTGCCTTCATCTACTTCCCACCCTACACCCCCATGTGCAGCGACAAAAGCCTCAGTAAGCCTCTGCAGGAGCCAAATGCTTCTGACCCAGCTCTCTAGGGGCAACCTTTTGAATTTGGCTGCCTGAGGTACCTGCCTGGGGTACAGGACTTGTTACTGCAGCCTATCTCTGGGAGGATTTGATTCAGTTTTCTATGCATTGGCATCAAGTATTGCTTGACACACCCAAAGGCATCCACATACGGCTGTCAGATACAATGCCGCACCTATGGGAGACCTGTGTCTTTCTGAAGTGGCAGCTGAGGCCAGGCAGGAATGTTCTGGGGCATCTCAAATGACACTATCTGCAATGCTCAGTGCCTGTAGAAGTGAGCCTTAAGCATCTATCTGGCTTTGTTTCTATAAGAAAAGGAGTAGAAGATAGCAAAGCACAGTCTGAATATATAGGGAATATACTATAATTTGGTTGCTTGAAAGCCATCAAGTAACCTTGATGGGTGCTGGGAGGTAGAATTCAGAGTACATGGAGAACTATTGCTCTGTTAGATGATGTGATATTGCCACATTGAATATATTTTAAAATCACTGTCAAATCATTCTGTATTCATGACTTCCAGTTTTACTCTGCTGTGGCTACAGAGGTGATAAACCCACATGGAATACACTGGATACCCTTGGAAATCTCCCAGTCTAGACAACATCGGTCCTCTGGACCTACATCTCAGAGTGTGTTCAAGCTTCCGGGAGCATGAAAGCCTCTCAATACTGCCTGCAGGCCTTCTGTATATACCAGGCATCGTTATACCAAAACCTAGCTACTTGCCATTTGGACAGGCAGGAATTCCTACAGTCACCATTATCACAATGGGTAAATAACTTACCTTCTGTCATTTGAGATGGGTCACCTTTGTTCTTCTGTTATTGCTTCTTTGGTTTATATAATGATATAATTTTCTTTCCAGAACAGGATGGTCACATGACTCTTAAATAAGTCCTAGTTGGATCTTCTCCCACTATCTCTATGAAATATATATATTGAAATGCATGTAGCACTTATATACAGACTTAATACATGTATGTATATATACATATGTGCATCTTCATACACATATACGAATATATATATTTGCATATATCTAGCCACATTATTATATATATAAAAATATATACCTAAATTTAAGAAATCTACAAGGCGTTATCTCTGGCTTTGTGCAGATACTGATATGATTTCATAAACATCATTGTTTCATGATAATTGTCTTTAATATTCTCAATGGATGTATCAGTCAGATTTTAAAAAAAAAAAAGTAAATTTTGAAAAAATTATTCTAAAAAGTGTGAGGCAAGAAAGATGGTACATGTTCAGTCTGTGCCACATTGAAGACTGCAATATGAATTAAAATGTGAGGCAAATGGTTTCCATTTTAAGCATATCTGACCACAGGATTCTGTGATTCTATTCTGTGATTCTGTGATTGCCTGCATATAAATTAAAATCAAATGGATATTTCCTCAGATATTTCTGGCAACACTGTTAGGCCATAGGTTTTAAAAAAAATTAAACAAACTTGATGTTACAAATATGTGTGTGATTGCCACTTAAAATGAAAATGTTGTAAATAACTAAATCAGAAACATTCACTGCTGAGGGAGGAATCTTAGGACTTACTGCTTCAAAACCACAGACTTCTAGCATGTCAACTAAAGAAGAATCTCCATTAATATGTAGTAGCATTTATAAAAGCAGAAACATACTTCAAGAGGTGTAATTATATGAGATATTTTATCTTCTTGGGTGGCTGGCTTTTAAGCTGATTTCCACCCCACCCCCCCCCCCACCTCCCC